>NW_008795376.1:233113-257518 GCF_000699145.1 Aptenodytes forsteri | reverse complement strand
GCAACAACTAAAACATTGGTGTGTTATCAACATTGTTCTCATACTAAATCCAAAACACAGCACTGTACCAGCTACTAGGAAGAAAATTAACTCTATCCCAGCTGAAACCAGGACAGTAATGATGCCTGGGGCCTTTCCCAAGGGCTTTGTATCCTATTGTATGGAATCAGATCACTGGTCTATTCAGCCCTGTGACCGCTCCCACCAATAAACAGACTGTCAGAGCATCAGATGGTCTGTGGCTTAATACCCTGTTTCTTGCTGTTTCCATGCAGTTAATGGATAATCTTAAGCTTGCTAGTGTCCTCTGTGAGATTATGTCCAGTGCTGGTTACACTTTCTGCACATTTGTGTTCATTATACATTTGTGGTTAAACTCCACACTTGGTTTTTCCCATGGCTTTGAGATGTAGCTCTTTCAGCCTGAAAGTCACAAGAAAATATTTCTAAATGTCAGACCAGCCAGCAACAAGCCAGAATATAAAAATCCAACTGGATCTCTGCATCTTTTAAAATACACCCAGTAGCAAAATATCTCCAGCTGGGATGCTATACAGTCTTAGCTGTGCAAGATACCAACTGAATGCCAGCTCCCTCTCACATAGCATGTAAGAGGCTCTGCAAGGTTCTCCAGAAAACTTAACAGGCACGACTAGAAACACTTTGTCCACCTCCCCTCTCTGGCAGACTCTGCCTTAATGCTTGGCAAAGCTCTTGCAATCTGTAACTGGCTGGATGCCCTTGTTTAACATGGCCACGTCACAGAGATGGTCATGACTGGAAAGCCACAGTGTCAGGCTTTATTCTTCAGGGCCGTATAGTTTCAGGGAGGAGGTTATCTTTAGCTCAGGTAAAGACATCCATGCTCTTTCAGCTGCAGGATCTGGTCTTAACCCAGTCTCCTGAGTTTGTCTGTGACAAAATTAACCCTTATGTGATTTTCCTGAAGCACTTTTTTCTGCCACTTTTTTAGTGACTGTTTAATCCAAGCATGTTGATTTTCTTCTCTGGCTAAGGTATGCATGACAGGTTTCTGTAGTTATAGGTTTTTGAGCTTCCATCTGTTCCACAAGTATTTGGAAATACTTTAGGATTGCCCAGCAATTGAAACAGCTCCTCTTCCTCCACACCATGCTCTTTCTCTCTGTTCATATCTCTCTTTCTCCAGACAAACAAGAACGGCTGCACTACTTTTATGGTGAAGACAGAGACTCTGGAATTAAATGAAACTGACAGCTACATAATTGTGGTTGATAGGAGAAATGGTGGAAGATGGAACAGGTACTGGAGGATATGTGAAGTGTTTCCTTCCTTGCAGCCAACTTCTGATCCTTTCTTTCTTTGAAATTTTTGGTTTTGGTCTTTCTGTGGCTGTTGAATTGCTTTTGAAAAAGTAACTTGAGGGTTCCCAAGTTTTCTGGCGTGATGATGGTCTCTACTGTAGTACCTCTTCCACTTATTATTACCAGATTTCCTAATCCTCTCCACCCTTCATCTCCGCTAGCACACAGATAACTTTGTAGTGATTGCCTGGACACCGAGGTGTTCCTCAGCCAGTTGCAAAGCCCTGGCTAGCCATGAAAAAGTCTGCAACAATCCCTCGCAGTCCTTGCTAATTGTAGTGCACCATCCTGACAGGTAGTACCTACCCACAGTCTTTTGTCCTTTCTTTTCCTAAGCCTCAAGCAGGGCTGCTTATGCACACTCCTGCTCTTAGGAATCCCATTCTACTCCCTTTTAACCTGACACAATATTGATTATAAGGAGGTAGGTTTCCAGTATCAGTGTTAAAATGCACCTAATTCTGGCAACTGGAGGTGTCCGTTGTTCAAACTGTCACACTGTGGGTGGGGTCCTTCAGGCCACTTTTGGGCATCTACAGTGTAGTTGTCTATAACTAAACAGTCATCTAGTTTCTCTTAATCTTCAATAAAGAAAAATAAGTACTTATAGGGTAAGATGCATCATGTCATGAAGCAGAGGGCCCAGAAAGATTGAGGGAATCATACCCTAGAAGAATGTATTTTCTCTCCTAAATTTAGAGGTTGTATATGTTGTAGATAGTGTTGAAGCATCTTCTTGTCTTCTGTTTCCCTAAGAGCACTGCTAGGGTTTAACAGATTTCTCATCTCTCCACCCAGGAGCAGAGACTATGGAAATGGCTGGAATTCCTACTGCAATGAGAATGAAGTCTACAGAGTTTATCAACCTCCATTCGTTCTACAAATGTGGACTACCATACACGGGGAAGGTAACACCCATGGGTCCCTTCTCTGCTGAGAACACATCATATGTCTAATGATGCTTCTGTAGGCAGAAGGTAACAATCTCCAGGAAAGTAAGTGCTGCTCTGCTGGTACCCAGCAACTATGAGTGAAGCCTCCTATAAGCAGCAATTTCTTCTCCCCATCCTAACCTAGTGTATTCCCTGGACAGGAATTTTGGAGCCAGTTGCAGTCCCTGGAGGCTTGCCCAGGAGTAGCTCCTGAAATTAGTCTGTGTGATAAAAGGCATATGGGATGGGGGTGGTGTCAGCAGGGAAATAACATTCCCTTTGGACAGCTGTCCAAATGCTCATGTCAACTTGGGACAAATCACTAAAGCCTTGTATATCAATTCACTGGCAGTCATTTCTGACTCAAGTCCCCTGGGTGCTGCTAGGACTGCTGTCCCATTGGGGCTAGAAATACTTTCACCTGGCCAGTACTAACCCCAGCATGAAGGAGGACAAGGAACAGCAAGAGTTAAGTTGCTGGAGACAAGACTGTTTCTGATCATCAAGGATCCTGCAGCATTGTCCAAGAAAAAGCTCAGGATCAGAGGAAATAACCTTTTTTCCCCTAATATAGGTGTCTCATTTGGCTGCGCTACTGTTTATTTCTAGTCCTGAACAGCTGCACATTGTTGGTTTTGTGTATTTATCGCATTTTATTTGGAACCTTCCAACCTGTCTAAAAGCTAGAAGGGCTGAGGAAGCCCAATGATAGAAACAATTAGTATTAAGCATTGGCAGTGCCTCGGAGTGTGGCACGACTGGGTATTAACTACTTCTTCTTCTCTGCAGATGTTCTGCCACAGTGACGAGTCTCCCTTCAGAAATGAAATGGTCTACCTAACAGTTGACATCAATGATGAGGAGACACACCTGTCATTCCTCACAGATGAGAATGGGGAAGTCCACTTCTCACTGCATACCACCAGCTGGAACAACATGCTGTTGATGAAGGTGAACATCAGCTGCAGAAAAAGGAGGATAAAGTGAAGGTAGACTGAGGAAAGGGATAGAAAGTGGAAGAAATCTGAGGTTTTGGGGCACAGTCCTCTGGCTCCTGATCTCATTTGACTATATTAGTAGAAGCATCTTTAATTACTCTCCAGTGCCATCTCCTCAGGGAAACTGGAGGCTATGCTGCGACAGTTCAGCCAAATGGTCACCAAAGGTGCTCTGCTGTCCTGAGCTGGAGCATGATCCTAATCTTTTGTATCCCCCCTCACCTTCCTTTGACTCTACTAAAAACATCTGTTAATCTGAATGCTTCCTCAGAGGAAATGTCCCCTTTCTCCACTCTGGGACATGTTGGAGGTGGCTCAGCAGAACTGGCAGTTGACACCTGTCTCTGTTGAACTCCACTTCTAGTGGCTGCCCTTGCCCTGCAGCAGCACATGGCTTGTCCAGGCTCAGCTTGGCAGGTAGCTGCTCTTGACCTCCCTTTCAATACCAGACCTTGAAGCACTTGGCTTCTTTTCTTCACAACTTTTGATCCTATACCTGGAGCTCGTTGTTACCAGCCTGGCAGTACACCCATCTTCCCACTACCCGCATTCCTGCAGCTGATGTGGGATTCATGCCCAAGCAGTACGATCTCCTATTGTCATCCATTTCTCAGAGACTGGAACTATTGTTTCAGAGGTTTTTCCCTGAGACCCCAGTCTATCCAGGGTGAGATTCCCTAATTTTGGTTGGGCAGGATTTGGTGATCAGAGGTCCTGTAATCTAGGAGGTAGATTTCTGTCCTCAGGGAGCCTGGGGACAGGCTCTAGTTCTTGTTCCTAGGCCCACAGCTATTGTCCACAGAGCCCTAAATTATCTGCAAGGAAGTAGAGCTTCACGATATAAAAGCTGTTTTGGTGCCTGTTGTGCTTCAGAGCATCTGACCAGAAACACAAACTGAAAATAGGGGTGCTCTGCTGGGGTTAAAGTCTGGTGTGGGGTGTGTCTCCATGGAAAGTGTCATGGTTTAACCCCAGCCAGCAACTAAGCCCCACACAGCCGCTCGCTCACTCCCCCCCGGTGGGATGGGGGAGAGAATCAGAAGGGTAAAAGTGAGAAAACTTGTGGGTTGAGATAAAGACAGTTTCTTCCCATGGGCAGGCAGGTGTTCAGCCATCTCCAGGAAAGCAGGGCTCCATCATGCGTAATGGTTACTTGGAAAGACAAATGCCATCACTCCGAACGTCCCCCAGCTTCCTTCTTCTTCCCCCAGCTTTATATGCTGAGCATGATGTCATATGGTGTGGAATATCCCTTTGGTCAGTTGGGGTCAGCTGTCCCAGCTGTGTCCCCTCCCAGCTTCTTGTGCACCCCCAGCCTACTCGCTGGTGGGGTGGTGTGAGAAGCAGAAAAGGCCTTGACTGTGTGTGAGCGCTGCTCAGCAATAACGAAAACATCCCTGTGTTTTCTCCCCCCATTCCCCATGACTGACTTCGGAACACACTGTCCCCCATGTTCTCCCTAACACAGAAGAGAAGCCTGCCTGCTTAGCTCCCTGTGTAGCTCTGGATCAGAAGGTGGTGGATGTGTGGTGGTAGGGGAATTCTGGCTGGGCTGTACGCACTGCAGCCCCTGTAACCTTCCCAATGGGTTTCCAGGAGGGCCTATCTCAGCATCTCAGCCCCCTTCCCTGCCTTATTCTCTGTCTTTCCCTCTGCTACCCAAACATCTAAGAGTCACAGGGTCCCACTCTCCAACACTAAGCCCCCTGACCCTGTGTTCTTTTGCAGGTGGCACTGGACTTCTCACACAAGGAAGAAGTTCTGGGACTGGGAAGACGACAAGTCTGGACCTCGAGGCTGCTCCAGGGACCTCGTGCTCTGTCCAAGCTGTTGACAAGAGTGTCCTCCTGAAGGAGAACAATATCCTAACAGCAAATGCAGTGAGTGCAGCCTGTGGTGACCAACCCCCTAGTGTCTGCCTGCCTTCTGTCTCCGTGCATTGGTGGGAGGAAGCCCATAGTCCGTCCCAGGACACGGCTGCAGTGTTAGGTGGCCACCCTGGCATTCCCCCTCCTCGGCCTCTGCTGAGCAGTTATGTGGTGGTCACGTTCCTCACGCATCAGCCCTGCACTGTGGGCCTCTGCCTGGAGAGTGGTGGATGCTGCACGGCACTGCAGGGATAGGTGGGGAGAGCAGCTTCAAAGAGATGCTGGTGCTTTCTGCTTGGGTGGAGAGTGCTTAGCAGCTTTCCTCACATCCACCTGTCTCTCTGCTCTTCCATCTTCTACTAGGCAGTGAAGCTAAACCTTTGAAATGGAATTTTGCCCCAGCAGGGTCCTCCTATCCCTCTGCCCCAAACATTGCTGAATTATAACCATATGACAGATGAGGCTGAGCACCTGAGCAGTTCTTTGGAAAACAGTAGCTAGGGGACAGCACCCAGTGCACACAGTGGCTAGTGAAAAGTGGTCAGGATTTTGTCGGCACCCAGGTGCATTCTGAGAATCTAGAAGGGCTGAAGGCGCTTACCTTAAAGCAGTGTTTCAGAGGAATGAATTTAAGACTTAGAACAAAAATACTGCAATAATTGAAAATCCTAACATAATTCCACAAGGTGTGTCAGAGATAATACACATGTATATGCCTCATGCAAAGTTGTAAGCTAAGTTATAGCAGGCCAGCCTGTTACAAAGAAGCTTCACTAAATCCAGGGTGACTTGCTGCACCTGTAGATAGGTTCCACAGTGTGATCTGGTGTTCCATTTTACAGAAATGCTGTTCTAGGGCATCTTGCATCATCTACTAACAGTTATATAAAGTAGTAATCATTAAATATGTAAGTCAGATGTGCCAATGCCTTGTGCTCAAACTGAATAATGCATTTTATCCTAATCTTTCACCCTAGAGTTAAAAGGCTTGAACTGTCAGAGGTGAAAGTTTGCAGACTGAAATCTACTTGCCTACATCCACTCCTTGGGCTTCATGTCCTTTAGTATAAGCTGGGCCAGTGCCAACTTCCTCAACTGCAAAGCTTTGTGAAGTATAATAGAGGGATACAATCCAAATATTTGACCCGGCCAGTTCCTTATGAAGACCTCTGTTTTTCCATTGCAGCTGTATGAGAAGGTCTTTGATGACAGCTTTACAATTGGAGGATGAAGGTTCCCTTATCACTTGGAAGACTTTGAGGCATACCTTGTCTGCCCCAGCAGTCCAGTCTCCACAAAAAGACTCGGATGGGAGCACCATGGTACCAAAGTGATGCTGATGTTTTCAGTCTGTTTAAGGTGAGTCTCTACACTTGTACCAAACTTTTCCTGAGCCAGCAGTTTCCAGTATGCCATCCTGAATGCCTACAAGAATTTAGTCTTAACAAACATCAGCTGCCCTGATTTTCATTGCTACAAGTTGTCTGTGCCTTGTTCGTCTGTGTGGCCACACTCACTTGGGGACTATGGGGAAAAATGAAACTTATGAGTAAGCATAGTGCAAACCACTTGATTAGAAAAAGGCAGTGTAAAAATGAATGAACTTAGTTTAGGCTACCGTATCTACAAAGGTAGATATGGCAAGAATATTCCAGTAAGACCTGAGCACCTCACCATGTTTTGACTAATCACCGTTTGGCTCTTATTTTATTTGCAAACTCATTTACTCTGTGTTTCATTGAGTCTCTTGTTACTTCTCCTCAAAGCAGTTTTAATAAAAAGAAGTCCTTCACAATTTGGCTTTATAGCTAACTGTCAAGACAAATGACAACATAACTAATCCACTAACAAGCACAATAGCCAGAAGATTAACATAGAATCATAGAATCATTGAGGTTGGAAAAGACCTCTAAGATCATCGAGTCCAACCGTCGGCCCAACACCACCACCCACTAAACCATGTCCCTAAGTGCCTCATCTACTCGTCTTTTAAATACCTCCAGGGATGGGGACTCAACCACTTCCCTGGGCAGCCTGTTCCAATGTTTAACCAAAATATCTGCTAACTGAAACCCAAGCAGTGCTGCTTCTGTCAGAATGCTGTTTAAAGAAATATATGCAAGTAAAAGCACCTCAAAATAGGAGAAGGGGGTAACAACACCCTGAAAAGAACCCAAAATGGAGTCTGAGTTGCATGGGCTTCTCAGGCTGACAGAACTATACCTTACAAATACAGACCCTGATTCCCCCCAAAGGCATGGCACTCTGCTGTCTTCTAGATGCTTACTCCTGGATTATGTTGGATGCCAGTTAAAGGAGATCCCACTATATCTCAATTATTAGTGACCCTGTAACAGATGACTGTCCTGTAACGTATGACTAAGTCCACAGGCATGTACAGCCTCTGCAGAAAGGGTGAGGACCCATACTCTCCATGGAGGGTTTTGGCACTTCAAGAAAGTAGAAGAGTTCTCACTGACTTGCAGACCATTAAATCAAAGCAAGGATTGCTCACAGGATCAAATACGTTCTTTTGGTGTGATAATGTCTTCTTCTCAGTCCATGCACATGAGGGTGCATTCAATCCAATATTTCCACTTTGTGAAGCACAGGCCCTGAGAGTCTGAGTGTTATTCGGACAAAAGCAGAATCCATACTAAGCTGTGACTGAGTTCCCCGTCAGTTTTCTAAGCCAGGACTGGTACTAACTTGTGTAAGAACGGTTGTGTGAACACAGCCAGTCAGATCTTTCCATTCTAAAATTGTGCAAAGATTTAAAGCTTGGTATTTTTTTCTCTTAAGTTTTTCATGGGATATATGGCATTTGACTCTATAGAGTTTTTTTGTTTCCCCAGCCAGTCAGATCTTTCCATTCTAAAATTGTGCAAAGATTTAAAGCTTGGTATTTTTTTCTCTTAAGTTTTTCATGGGATATATGGCATTTGACTCTGGCTCATTGTTAGGGTTAGGCATATGAAGTTGAAATTTACTTTTATGAGAAGTAATAATTGGCTCCAGTATTCCTCAGAAGCTGGTTTCCATTCCTCATGCACTGGCCAGAGTCTGAGCCTGTAAGTCTATGCATATGTATATAAACAAGCAGCATTTTAAAATGTTTCAGCTACTACCAGCCCCCTTATGATACCTGCTATCATGAGATATTTTCAACATTCCTTGTTCCCTTTTACTTATCATTGATTTACTCTCTTCACTGTTTTCCCAGAAATTGTGCGTGAAAATATTAACCAATACTAGAATCAAGAAACCAGTTTTCTGTATGCGACCAGGCTTTAAGAAAAAGATGTATCCTGGAAAAGGCAATGTTGTTGGTAAGGAATAGACATGTCCATCTCCTTGACTGAAGGGGCTCTCTTCTCCCAGTTCTGGCCAGCCTGTAGCTGAGAGGGCTGACTTCCATCCTACTGTGTTTCTTGTTTGTGTGTGAGAGGAGTGAAGCTTGTGTCCAGTTCAATGGACCTGATTTATAAATCACAGATAAAAGCTCAAATCTCTGTGCTTTATTGGCTGTCCCTGTGTTCTGCGCCCTTCACAGAAAATGTAGTATGCTCTCCATCAGCACTTTCACAGATTATTTAAGAGTGCAACTCCATTTGAGCATGCTGTCTCCTCCTGGATCCGTACCAAACTTACTGGATCTGTCAGACTGAGCCTCAGGCTAAACTCCATCCAACTCTGTCTCCCTAAAGCTGTGTTCCTCAAAGGTACAGACACTGTGTCAGATTCTCACTGAAAAGCCAACCCTGTCCACTCTTGTTCTGTGTCACAAAGCATTTATGGTGTTAGATTGCCTGTGAACGAAGAACTAATTTCACCTGGAGCTACATATGCTATTTTCAGAGGTATCAATCACTTGCTTTTCTGCAGAAAATCATGTTGGCCATAATGATTCTGCACCTCGCTCTGATAACATGAGGAAGCCAAAACCACGGACACTTTTCCCAGAGACCTGGATTTGGGATTTGGTCTCCTTCAGGTTGTTGACAGCCTCTACTTGCCTTCCCCAGAGAGATCCCTGGAGACTTCTGACTGCTTCTGAGCAAGTTCTCCTCTCTCTCTTCGTGCTGTAGGGATGATGGGCAAGCATCTGTCCAAGATGCTGTACCTGACACCATCACAGAACGGAACGCCAACACCTTCTGCGTTGCCGATACTGGCTTTGGGTTCTCTTCTCTGACCGCTCTTAGGGTCTTCCAGTCTTTCTTTGTAGATCTGTCACTGCCGTACTCTGTGATCCAAGGAGAGACTTTCAGCCTAAAAGCCACTGTCTTCAACTACCTCAAGGACTGTATCCAGGGTGAGTATTCCCCCAGTTACACACCTCTGTTGGAGCAAACACTTGAGCCCAAAGGCAAGCTATGAGCTTCTCAGGAGCCCTAGATACTGGTGTCTGGGCCACAAAGCAGAGCCTCGCACTTCATGACCCATGGTGTTTGCTCCTTTGTGCAGTGCCTGATACTAACACTATGCCAATGTGTGCTTGTACACCCCACCACACTCAGGTGCGCACCACTCTCACAGAGATCCCAGAACTAAAGGTGGATGCCTGTCCAGACTGCTGGTTCACCAGCTGCCTCTGTGCCAACGAAGCAAAAACCTTTAAGTGGAACGTGACAGCCACCAGGCTGGGTGAGGTTGAGCAGAGGGATGTGTGGCAGCTAGCGGGAGGAGGGGTGGAATTTGCCTGCCTCTGCATGTCTGGTCCCGGTGCTTGTACATACAGCTGTCCGCTGCAAGTGCTCAGCGATGTGCCCCTGTGCTCCTTGCAGGCAAAGTGAATGTCACTGTGAGCAGCATGGCAGAAGATTCACATGATCAGTGTGATAACAGGATTGCTGTGACACCTTTGCAAGGGGGGAGAGACACAGTGATAAAACCTCTGCTTGTGAAGGTTAGTCAGGCCTCAGGGTGGAGAACACCTGGGAACAGTGGGTTGTCCCCTGAGGCAGTTAGCAAGATGCTAAGAGGAAGTTTAGCCCCTTCTTCTTGGAAGCAGACAGGCTGCTGAGGCATGGTGACTTCCTTTCCTGCCTTCCCTATCTGAACTACTTGTTCTCCATCTGCAACCAGGAGGTGTCCTACAAGAGAGGACCCGAAATGCCTTTCTCTGTGCTGCAGGTAGGGGACAAAAATCCCTGACTGCTATTGGTCATGAGAGCAGGATGGAAGGGACAGGGCTACTGCTAATACCAAGAGGTGGGAGGAATTTGTCGGGGAGCAAGTGCTGGTGGCACCATCCCTGCCTGGGAAAAAGACGACTGTAGTTTGTCCATGTCTGTCTTCTACCTGGCAAAGTTTCCTGTATTGAGGCATTTGTTTGCAAGTCTCAGCTGCTGTGACTCAATGTCACACTGAGCCTCACCTGGGTCTCCTTGGGATGTTACACTTGTGTGTGATACTTCTTCCACGGGATAAATTTCTGGGTTTTGCCTTCCTCAGATAACACCATCTTTAAAGAGTTCTCCCTGACACTGCCTGCAGAAGTGCTGGAGGGATCTGGCCGAGCCACTTTCTCTGTGATTGGTGAGAAAGGCTTTCCCTGCTCTTGGGTCCCTGGTGGGAAGACTTTGCACAATGCTTTAGCCTTAACGACGCATTGACCCAGTTCCTCCTGAGATAAACTGTAAGGGGTGTGATGTTGGCCTCAGAAATGTGCATCAAGTCATCTTTTTCAATATTTATTCCTCTTGTAAGGAATGATCCTGGGTGATCCCCAAGTGGTGGGGTATCCCCTCTGACATCTGTCACTGCCATCCACCTAAGTGAACCAAAACCATCCCTGCAGATTTCCACCTAGTTTGCCTCTATAATTCTTTTGCCTCCTTGATACCCACTCAGGAATGACAGCTCTCTTCACCTTTCTTCAGATCCCCTTATCTTCGCGTTCCATCCCTCCTCCCAGAACCATGACATCTTCCCTTTCTGTGCTGGCCTAATCTAGAAGGGGTCAGCAGAAATCTTAATCATCTCCTTTCAGTGAGGGGCTGGCTCTTTTCCAGGATCCCAGTAGAGTTTAGAGAAGGCAGCAGTGCCTTTGTTTCATACTGCTGAACGTCTGTGCTTTTCCGTTCTCCTGCCCCTCCACCTCAAACTTAAGGGGACATCATGGGCCCAGCACTTCAAAATTTAGACCACCTGCTAGAGATGCCCTTTGGCTGTGGTGAACAGAACATGGTTCAGTTTGCACCAAACATCTTCATTCTCCAGCACTTGAATAAGACTAAACAACTGGACCCAGAAATTGAAGATAAAGCACTGACATTCCTGAGAACAGGTAAACATTGTCCTTCTTCCTTCTGCTGCAAAATGAAGGTGCTATAAATCAAGAGTGTGGGACACTGGTCTGGTGGGGAGGTGCAGGGCAGGGGTGGGAGCACTGCCAGAGCTGTGACAAAGGAAGGTATCACAGAGAATAAGGGAAATGTCTCATGGAAGGAAAAGCATGTTTCTGAAGAAGCAGGACTTCTGTCTTTGCCTGTTATTGAGGTACTAAGCCTGCTTTTCCGAGAAGGGTGTGGGTAATTAATGATCTCCATCATTATGTGACGCCTGTGGTTTTTTCCCTTATCAGTCCAAGGCAGACCAAAGTCCCTTGTGGAAACAGGGCATCAGCTGTTATTAATTAGAATAAAGAGTGGCCTTTGGGGATAGATAGGAGTTTGGTAGCTTAGTGTTTCCCCGTGTTTTAGGACACGTATTGTGGGGGCATGTCAGCTCTGTCCAATATAAACTGAATTTAATACAGTGCCAGTGTCTGTGTCTCATTTTGCAACATGCCTCACATTCCAGCCTGTCGGTCTCCTTATCCTGCTATGCTGCAAGCTCAGCAGCCTCCCATGGATAGGATTTTACTCCCTCTCCTTCCTCCTTTCTCTCCTGTACCATGAGTTAGGACAGATAGCTGGGAGGGGGGGCATACCCAAGAGAGTGGCAGCAGCAGAGGGGCAAGGTGGAGAGTAAACAGCGAGGCTGTGTGGAGGGTAGTTGAAGAGCAAACAAAGGTGGACAGCGTTCTGCCTTCAGAGCTTAAAGGCATGGCTTTGTTGCTTTCTGTATGTCCCATAAAAAATGTTTTCCTGAGTTCCAACAGGGCTAGCAGAAGTGCTGAAAAACAAACAGGGTTTCATATTGGTCCCCTCTAGGAAAAGCCTTTCTCCTCACTCCTACAGCTCTTTTTATTGACAGCAAGGTGCCCATGAGGGTTCTCTGGGGCACGGGAAGACATGAGGTGAGTGAGCATGTCACCATTCTGCAAACCAGCAGGGCAGATACCCACAGTACTTGCACATAGCAGCTCTAGTAACGTAGAGCAGCCGCATGGCGCACTTCAGTGATGCTGTGCAACTGCTTCTTGCCACGCTGATGCTGTGGGATGCATGGGGAATTGTGGGGTGGTAGGTTTGCCTCAATGTCTCTGGCTGTAGACCTGGTGAGGTCTCTTGCTGTGAAGCCTTCTTCCCACAGCAAGGATACAGTTTGAGATGCTACAGGCCCTCACACTGAAAGTTGTGTCCTGGCACGTGTCTCCATAGGTTACCAGCATCAGCTACTCTACAAACATGATGATGGCTTCTACAGCACCTTTGGAAAAGCTGTCAACCAGGGCAACACATGGTGAGTGACCAGAGTTGGTACTGTCATCCCAAACCTATTGTCCTTGCTGGTTCAGCTCCTGGCTGTGACATGGGATTCCTTTGTGCTCTGCCCACAGGCTGACAGCTTTTGTAGCCAGGTCCTTTGGACAAGCCAGCTCTCACATTTACATCAATAAGGATCATGTGCACAACACTCTGCTCCGGCTGCAGAAGCACCAGCTGTCCAGTGACTGCTTCTAGAGTGTGGGGAAGCTCTTCAACAATGACTTGAAGGTATGGCTGCCAGACATGGGAGTGGGAGCAGGAAGAACACAATGTGAGGCACAGGGTTGCTTCCACAGGCTCTTCCACTGTGCACAGTAGCACAAAGCAATGTCCCCATGGCCTAGCACAGCCAAGGCAGCTTCCCAGAGCAGAATGAAAAAGCGTGGCCTAAAACAGTAGGCATTTCCTCTATGTGAGGTTTTAATCTCTGCTAGGCTTTCTTCATTTTTACTCTAAACAAAAGGCACCAAGGCTAATTGTGCCAAGGCACTTCAAGGGCACAGGGAGAAATATTTTTATATTTTAGTGCTTGTCTAGAATAGCCTGGCTGGATTCTCCCTCTTCTCATGCCTTACGATGCACAATACTCTCCAGGTAGGTCTAACTATGTGCTCTAATATGGGATTATCTGAAGACGCAGTTGTCCCTCCACTGCCCAAAAAGAATGACTTCTCCTGGAGCCTGGCATCCCCAAAATGATTCCTGCAGTGTAGCTGGAAATGCACCAAACTCTTGGTGAACATGTCCTAGTGCTCAGGTACTGAACAATGTGCATGCAGTATGGCAATACTTGGGTTCATTGTCTTTGTAAAGGTAAGAATAATCCAGACTGCTCAGATTGCAAAATTACCCATATTAAATACAAGGCAGGTTTATGAAAGAAAACAGGCTGCTATTTTAGCAAAGCACAGGGTTACACTTTTTTTCTTAAAATTTGGATGCAGTACAAAATAAAACGAGAGTGTGCATGTAGACTGTTCATCCTTCTCTGACTTTCGTTAATTTCTCAGCTTGGGCTTTCTATCTGAACAGAACTTTTTGGAATATGTTTTGTGCCTCCACCCCCCTTACGCTTCAAAGTTTCTGCTATTCAGTGTGAACGATGCTTCTCAGGATCTCAGCCCAAATTTTCCCCCCCCCCCCCCCCCCCCCCCCCCCCCCCCCCCCCCCCCCCGTCTATGTGCTCTAATATGGGATTATCTGAAGACGCAGTTGTCCCTCCACTGCCCAAAAAGAATGACTTCTCCTGGAGCCTGGCATCCCCAAAATGATTCCTGCAGTGTAGCTGGAAATGCACCAAACTCTTGGTGAACATGTCCTAGTGCTCAGGTACTGAACAATGTGCATGCAGTATGGCAATACTTGGGTTCATTGTCTTTGTAAAGGTAAGAATAATCCAGACTGCTCAGATTGCAAAATTACCCATATTAAATACAAGGCAGGTTTATGAAAGAAAACAGGCTGCTATTTTAGCAAAGCACAGGGTTACACTTTTTTTCTTAAAATTTGGATGCAGTACAAAATAAAACGAGAGTGTGCATGTAGACTGTTCATCCTTCTCTGACTTTCGTTAATTTCTCAGCTTGGGCTTTCTATCTGAACAGAACTTTTTGGAATATGTTTTGTGCCTCCACCCCCCTTACGCTTCAAAGTTTCTGCTATTCAGTGTGAACGATGCTTCTCAGGATCTCAGCCCAAATTTTCCCCCTCATTTTAGATGTAGTCTTGTCTCATGTCTGAGGATGCAAGCAGAATGATTGCAATCATTCCCCAAGAATTAATGTCCTCTGATGGGAAAAGAGGCTCCTGCGATCCTGTTTACCCATATTAACCTGTAGCTTCTCACAGTCAGCTGAATTGTATGTAAACTTGCATTGCTTCTTGTATGCAAATCCTGCATCATAAAAACTTTGTTCAAGTGTCCAGTTGTAACATATATAATAAAATAAATAGCTTAATGGTTTGCTTCATGCCCTTCTATGAGAAGGCACCCCTAGGCTGTATGCACAATATGGTTCTCAGGCTGCCCGCAACACCAGACTCATGATATTCAGTAAGTGAGCCTAGAGTGCTTTCCTTCAGTCCCCACATGTCCAAGAATGCCCAGAGGCACACTACTGTACTCTCTCAGATATGCCATCCATAGGCAGTTTCAGTGGCTATACAATGACAGGCAAGCAATGGTTGGTCTTGTCCCTTTCTGATGTTTGTCTGTGTGACTTGCAGGGTGGTGTGGATGATACAATCTCATTAACAGCCTATGTCACTGCTGCACTGGTGGAGCTCCATCTGGAGAAGAATGTAAGTCACATCCGAACTCTTGCAGGGCTTGAGAGCATGCTCCACCCTTCATTCCTCCCCAGGTCTGTGGTTTCAGGGAGTACCCAGCTTGAGTTGGTGAAAGGTTCTGTCATGTCCCACCTTTGTATACAAAAAGCTCAACAGGAAATTTTTAACTTGGTAAGGAGTTCTTAATATAAATGGCCCGATTTGCAGTGAAGCAGAGCATCCCATTCCCAACTGGTCTCAGGGGAAACAGTTGTCTCTGAAAATGGCTCAGGGCTTGCAGGGAAAGGCAATAGTTTTCATTAAACTGACCAATATAGCTAAAGGAGAAAAAAAAGACCACCTTTCAGGTATGCAACCCCACTGCTCCCTTCAGACCTGAAATAAAAGCAGTGGTCTTCAAGCCAAGTGTAGACTATTCTAGCCACAATGGGCTGATATTCCAGCCTTGCTGGTACAGTTCTAAAACCATCATAACCCCTTGGGAGCCGAGACCCACAGCATGCAGGTCTGACAGTTCTGAGCTAGCGTGTTACCAGACACTTCCTACAGCTGGATTCTCCAGTGTAGTAACAATCCCCCATCCCAGTGACATGTCCAGTCACATCTTTTTTTTCAACCCACAGAGAGTGATGCTTTGTCCACTCCACTTCATGTTCCACAGCCCTGAGAGAGATACTAGCACTGAAATACATCCAGGATTGTATGGGTTGTATCCCAACGTTGAGGGTTGTGATAGATTTTCACAACAAAAAGTGGTCAGAGGAAATTCACTGGGTTTGGATTCCTTTCTCAGGACACCATGCTGGATAATGCCTTACATTGCCTCAAGAATGTAACACTTGATAAGGCAAGCCTTTATGTCAAGGCCTTGATGGCTTATGTCTTCACACTGAGCAAGGGCATGGAGATGAGAGAGCAGCTCCTGGATATGCTAGAGAAGGAAACTGGTAGGTTGTTGCTGTTTAGATTTTGGGTTCTAGAGATAATGACCGTGTTTGAGGCCTGATATCTGTAGGATTTAATTGCAGTGGTTTGGGAAATTTAACTATTCTCAGATTGGCTTTTGTATCAGAAAATGGTAATTTATTGAAGCTGTGAAAGTCTCTAATTTTCTCAGACCCAGGAAACAATTTCTAATCAAAAGCAGCAGAGGTGATTCATGCTTAATTTGTGGGGTCAAAGTACTCACTTGAGTTGCGGTGCTCCCATCATTCTTCAGCAATTCATACATAGTACAAGAGATCTTGCAGAGGAAACTTGCTTCACCATGCCTATTCAGCTGCTGGTCAGGGCATTTACTTGCAGAACTCAAACCTTTTGACTGCTTCCCCATTGCTGCTCTGCTCAGCTCAGGGCCCTTGGGTGGATGCGTCTTTATTGCTATGCTGCTGAGCTTCGTTCTTCCTTTTGTCTCTTTAACTTGGAAAATACTCGACTTCTGTCCTAAATGAGGATGCCAGGTGGGAGTTTCAAAGCACCTAAGCCTATGGTTAAACAGTTAGTAACAATATTACCTGATTTGGCTTACGTTCCTCACTACATCTGTTCATCTGGCAGTATGGTGAACTACATTGGGGACTGAAAAATAGCATGGAAGAAAAAAGGGAGAGAGGATTTTTCAGCCTACCAGCTACCAGTGCAGAGTGCAGTTCACTTGCACAGCCACTCAGGCTGCCCAGCTGGCTTCACAGGGTGGCTAGTGGGCAAACTAGAAGGAGTAGAATTGCACGCAGAGTGCAATACTTTTTCAGAGCTGCCTCTGGGATAGTACATATGGAACAAGTGACTGGAGCACACCCTCATTGATATCCAGTCAGTCTGATGCTTCTAACTTACCAAGCACTTTGGAAAACGTCCCCTTAAGGCCCTAGGGCACGGAGCACTACAAACTGCCTACGGGTCAAGTGATAGTTTTCTTTGGCTCTTGCTTCCACTGATAATAGTTAGCAATGACTTGGCAAGAGCAATGGAGTTGTAAGTGAGGGAAAGGTGTTGTCCTACATGTTTAAATGTGTCTGTGTTCTGCCTACTGAGTCTGAGGATGTGACTGCAGCCACCAGCTGCAGCCAGTTTGCTTGCTGGAGAATCTCTGCCCGAGAGGATTATTTTCTGCTGGCTAGAGACACCTTCCATGGCTTGGTGGCTGGGATTCTGTTAGCCTCACTAACAGGTTTACAGTTGGATCTCAAACAGGAGTTTGGTGCTTTTTAAAGAATCAAGGTTAATCTGTAGGTCATCTGTAGCTGCATCTCCAAGACACCTTCTACCACTTCATGAAAAAGTTGTTCTGCTTGTCACCTTGGAAGTAACAAATCACAAATCCCTCATGCAAAAACCTTCCATTGTGATAAACACAATGAAGTAATACCAGTCCATAGAGTCCCTGAGCTAAGTTCTGAAGTCTTTATGCTGGTTTTATGCAAACAAGTGATTCTGTGATTCTTATTTCAAAAGTGAAGTTTTGTTCTGAAACCAGACTTTGAATTTAAAAGCATTTCAGGTTTTCACATTTGTACCATTGTAGAAGATGTCTACGTTGGCACAATTAAGCTAAATACTTAGCTGAATTTTGGTTAGCCCCCTACTATCACTACAGCAAAACATTCAACCAGACTCAGATGCATTCAGTGCCTGTGAGCTTGGACCACAGGTGGGACCCAGCTCTAGCTTAAATTATCCTAGCCTATGAGGCATAGTGAGGATGCCAACAAAATAAATTGGGTAGTCTTGCTCCTCTGGTAGCCTGCCACCAATTCTCCCTCAAAGAGTGATCAATTCTTGTACAACAGATCCAACTGACTGGAAATGAGTCCTAGAGCTTTTCAGCACAGGGAGCCCTGTTAGACTATCGTAGGTAAATGCAGAAACAGCAAAAATGCTGTAGCTTGGGGACATAGATTTGAATATACATAGAGCTGAATAAGACTAGGACTGTACTTTAAACAAAAAACCTCTCTTCAGAGTCAATCAGTTTCTAGGGGAACTGTTTCCTAGAGGAACTGGTTGAGGATTTGGGGCCTGGATCTCTCTGTGCTTTCAAAGGAAGACATGGAGTCTATCATAGATGGCTGGCCCTTCAGAGTACAAAAACAATAGGAGGGATGGGCTTCTGCACGCTGAGGTGCCCCAGAAAGGCACATGCATTTCTGACGGTGTAACTAACTGCCAGTCCTCAAAGGGTACCAGGGCAGGAGAAGCTGATGTTCATAGGGATCTACTGTTCTTCTCTTCCACATGTTTCTCCCCTAATCAGCAGAGCTCCTGACATCACATTCCAGTAGTGAAGAGTCGTCTTCTTCTATGATTGAGACAGTAGCCTACATCCTCCTGGCTCATGTCTCCAAACCAGACGTGGCACTCAATGAAGCCTCAGTGAGCAAGCTTGTGCACTGGCTCAGTGGACAAAGAAATGCCTTTGGTGGGTTTGCTTCCACACAGGTAACAAGCCAGGGAAAGTCATGGGGGAAGGAGAGAGATACTGTGCCTGGAATGATGTACACATCTCTCATGTGCATGTCACTCTAGATCCATCCTTTGCAGACAGGCATACATGAGCCCTGCTTGGGAAGGGGAATGCCATGGGGAAACTCTTTTTCTCTGTGGTGTAATTTGGATTACCCAGTGCCTGGGACTGCTAACCCCAGGGCTCAGAAGCCACCCTTTCCAGGTAACAGAAGTCATCCTGCTGCCTGTGGCATAGACCCTACCTATGCACTTAGTGGCATAGACCCTGCTTGTGTCAGAGTGTGAATCAGGGCCATGAGGAGTGTGGTTCTCCCTGCAGTGCCTGACCCAGTGTGCTGGATCTTGTACTGCATGGCTCCACAGCACAGTGACTCTCTCTCTACCTTCAGGACACAGTTGTTAGCCTGCAGGCCCTCACTCAGTATGCAGCCCTGATTCCTCAGGAGATCAGAGATGTAAAGGTGACAGTGAAAGGCAAGGAGGATTCTCCATTGGAGTTCCATGTGCACAGGAACAACAAGTTGGTCCTGCATCAGGCATCTCTCCTTGCTGTCCCAGGGATGTACACAGTGCAGGCAACTGGCAGTGGCTGCATTTATGTACAGGTGAGTATATATAAGGAACTGAGCTGTCAGGTTTTGCCACTGACTATTGAAGTGAGGTTTGGTTCTAAGCAGGCACTATAGTTTCAAATTCTGAGTAGGATTTGGCTTTCTAGGCAGAATCACGTCAAGCTTGAAGGAGCTCAGGTATACTCTGTTGACATGGGTTTATTGCAACCATCTATGGTATCTTCTTCTCAGAAATGTCTCAGCTTTGCTGTCTCATGCTACAGAGCCATGTCATTGTTAAGAGATCAGTAGATTTGAAGTCAGAAGTGATGAGATACAGAACAGAACCTGCTTCTATATCGAACATATGTTGCTGATGTCACTGCTTCAGGAGCTGAGCACTGTATATTTTCTGACATAATATTCTTTGGGTTGTTATCACATGCAGAGATAAGGAGTGACGTAGGACCAAGGTCTTCTTATCCCGGTACACAAACACAACTGGTCCAGGAGAATACATCTTATTTTTCTGGCAGCTTTGATAGTGGTCTGTTTATGAGCCATTCATGCAGCAAAGAACTCAAGTCACTCCCTGTGAAAACCTCCCTCACCGGGTCACTTCTGTTCAGCCATCTCTTATGATGCTCACAGAGGATCTGCAAGCAGTGTATAAGACAAGAGGACACAACAATTATTTATTGTTAATGCATGTAGGTGGTTACTAGGACTTATACTACTTGGCTACACTTGAATATAATCAATAAGCATAAGACATCTGATAAGTACCTGCTGACCAGGCAGTCTGTCACCAGGCAGGTGGAGGAAGATTGGCCTATGCTGCTCTTTGGAGGAGTGTGATCATCCCTCTTGCTGAGTTGTCCTCTTCTGATTCTTTGCTCTTTCTTTCTTAAGGATTTTATACTTGTTTTGTCAGTATTTTTCCTCTTGAGACCTAGAACTATTAACTATTATCATGACATCAGTTAACAGTTACACTTCTTTCTGGGTTTTAGCTAATGGGGCAGGGTTTTAGCTAATGTACTTTCTCACACCTTAACAATATTTTTTTTCAGTAAGACAGAGGCAATGTTGTACTGAATGAGGCCTTGGATCACAAATAGCTGAGCCTCCATGCTGAGGGTTACATTTGGCAGATGTATCTGATGCTATGTGCTAAACAGCACATGTCTGAACAGAAAGCACAGCTGGGGCCAACTGTGTTAGCCACTGGTTACCAATTCATTAAAAGCTGGAGGCACAGGTAGCCCTTTAGCTCATACAGGGAAGCCCTGGGGCACTTCACAGAGATGTTTTCTCCCCCACCAGACTACTTTGTACTATAACACCCCACCACCAAAACCAGAAAAGGTCTTTGTCCTGGATGTGGAAACAGTACCAAGAGAATGTGATGGTGTCAGGAAACAGGTTGATGTCCATGTATCTGTCAGGTATGAGATCCCTTGAGGCTCTTTCTTCAATGGAAAGAAGTGGGAGTCCCAGTAGTATGACCAGAACCCCATAAAAACCTCCTGTCTGTGGAGACAAAGACACAGGGGAAGACTGTCTTCTTCTCCTGAGATCCCAAGGAGATCGTGAACTGAGAAGTAAGGCCTGGGAACGCACTGGCAGTGGCTTGCAGAACCACAGCAACTATCTCAGTCAGCATGGAGCAGCTCAGCAGCCACCAGAGCACTAGCAGCTGAGATGGCAGCGTTCCCAAGAGCCAGAGCTCCCCCCTTGGGGGACACTTGGCAGCCTGGGCTGAACCAGCCCTGGGGTGCATTCTTCTGCAGTGTGAACCTCTGCTGGAACCAGACAGCAGAAACCCCAGTCCCTATCCATATTTCACTTGCCTGCATCTGTCTAGGATGAGTGTTTTGGTCCATATTCTCCATGCCCTACTGTCCTGAAAGAGAACAATGCCAACGTTGCCGCTCTCAACCTGTAATATCAAAGATCACTTCCACCTGTTGGAGAGAGCAGCATGAAGATTAACCATAACACATTTGCTGCACAATCTGTCTCCATATCGAGCAAGTAGATGGGGGCTATTTTTGGTCCCTTTCTCCTATCAGTTAGACATGCTGCTGAGCTTTCACATCACTGTAGAGCAGGCCAGAGTTTGGAAGTGTTCATTAGTATCTCCTAGAAATGCTGTGAAGACTTCCACATCTAATGTGCTTCTCTCCTGCCTTTTTTCAGTTACGTAGGGGACCGTGAGACCAGTAACATGGCCCTGGTGGAGGTGGAGATGCTGTCAGGGTTCATTCCTGTGAAGAGCTCTGTGGAAGCGGTAAGACTTTTTCCTCTGGCCTTTCCTGAAGATACGAAAATCTATTTTCCAGATGTTGCTCAGCCAGAAATACCCAAATATCTAAGAACTGCTGGAGATTGGTAGCTACTTATCTTGCTACAAATTAACTAAACTAAGCAAGTGCAGATATAGTGGGCTACTTCACAAGACAACTTTCCACTTGCAGAACTCATATTGTGCAGTTTTTCATGTTCAGTAGTGAGGATCACATATGCAGTAAGAGGTTAGAAAGGAGCTGAAAAGCACCTAGTTAGAATCATCTGGGGTGCACTGACACCCTTCGCTGCTGCCAGTGTCATTTGTAGGGATACTCCATAAAGCAGCGTTGAATCCCATAGAGTTGTTCAATGACATGCTCCAGTGTTCCAGGAGATAGCCAGGAAGATCCATCATAGCCTCCTACTAACCATCTTTCCTTTTGCTACAAGTGCTGAAAGTAGGAACACGGCTCAAGGACGCTTGTTCCAAATCTGAAAAAATCTTTTCTAAGGCTTTGTGCACTCACAGCAATCTCAATGCCATTATAGCTGGGGAATGCAGGCCTTCCCCTGACTAGGCTAAGTGCTTTAGTCAGCAGTGGTTCACTGACAAATACCAAACTTGGTGTGAGACAACAGGGAAGGCCAATGAGCTGAGGCCAACCAAGCTCCTCTCTTGTCTTCCTGTACAGCTGGAGAAGATACCCCTGGCCAAAAAGACAGAGATAAAACCAGACAAAGTCACGGTCTACTTGGAAGAAGTAAGAGGAAGACCACAGGGAGCTGCCCATTCAAGTAGTAGCAACTGCAGTACTTTGTGTTGGGACTCTCAGAGATCAGAAATACAAATCTCTAGGCTGGTCAGGCAGGCTAAAATTTTGGCAAAAGAGGAAGAGGGTGGAAGAACCTAGAAAGACAGAGAAAGAAATCTCTGATGCAGAGGGAATAAAGCTGGTATGTAGGTGACTTTGAGATGGCCAGTGCATTTTGGCTCACTTCTATTCTTCTCTCCAGCTGGGTGAGACTTCTCTGAAGCTTAACATCTCAGTGAAACAAGATGTTGAAGTGCAGAACCTGAAAGTGGCAACAGTGCATGTCTACGACTACTATAAGCCAGGTGAGATTTCACTGACATAGGCAAAGAGTAACTATTATACCCCCCACTCAGACACAGTTCTGTCTGTGCCCCTTATTCCCTCATCTCCCTTATTCCGGTGCACTTCCTCCTGCAACTCCAAGCTTGGGTTTCCTCTGTACAAAGCTTCTACATTCAAGTAGCAGAATCACTTGCTTTTCTGTTCTTGAGATGAGACCGTCTGGCACTATGATTATGTTCTGGTGTGTATGTGTTCAAAATGACTGTGTTTTTTGACTTCCTCTAGCTTCAAGCTACGTCTCTGTGGAAAGGAAGCTTCTCTGACAATTTACCATGTCTTCTCCAGCTCCTTAGCTCTCTTGAAAATACTTAGGCATTTATTTAAAATCAGTGTTACATACTGCCACCCTGATCCACCAGAAGGCAGAATTTAGTGCTATGCTTTTCATGTATAGTATAATAATCCTATCATCCATTGGGTGCTGCCACGTCTCAGAGGATAATAGGAAAATAATTTCTTACCCTTTAAAGGTCTAAATGATTTTGGAATCATTCTGAGTCTCTCTGATTATTCTGTGCTCAGTATGAGCCGAAACAGCAGATGGAACATTATGAATTATTTTTAAAAAAGAATTTGAGAACAAAATGGAAAAAGTACCACTGGAGATTTAGAAAGCAGCACCACAGGCCTACATGTTGCATACTGAATTCCATTCTTGTTCCCCCTTCCAAACCATGTCAAGAAGAGGAGGAGACTTCTTAATCCAACCTTTACAGAGCTAAATATTGTCACTTAATATGCTCTCTCTTTGCTTTCCATCCTGTACAAGAATTTTTGTGCTCAGTACATACAATCTAAAAATTGTTATCTGACATGAAAATACTAATTATCAGTAAAAAAGCAAGGCTATCAGGACACACTACTGAAAGGTTCTCTATTTACAAAAGTGTCCTTGCATTAGAAGGTATCACAATGCATAAGAGGGTCTTTTACAGCTGTATTGGAGACATGTTGGGGAGACAGACCATTGGTCTGACCCACTGTAGACATTTTTCTTTTCCTGCATTCACAGTCTGAAGAGTAAAAAATTAAGGTAGTGGGATGGTTGTGTTACAGAGAAAGAAGATTGGCATTACCCCACCATGCAGTTCTGCAGCTCACCACCCTTTCTCTTTTGTTTCTACAGATGACCGCACAGCAAGAGAATATGTTTTCCCTTGCAGTTCAGGTTAGTGTTAACAGGCTTCCAAGGTGGGAACAGCTGAAAGAGGGTAGAGGACTGGTGGTAAGCAAGGAAAGCAGCCAACCTCTGCTCTGTATTTAATTCCGTCATGTGCTGTAGAGCCTTCTTGGACTGCAGGTTGAATTGGGATCTACCGTACTAGTTGTGGGCACAGTTTCTAGTCCAGGTATAATGTCAATGCAGACCAAGGCTTGAGCATACCATGGAAGGTTAAAAGGATCTATTTCTATTCCATTTCCACAACTCCTCACACGTGCAGTCCTTGCAGCATCCCAAAACTAAATGCAACTGGAAATGCCAATGTCAATGACAAAAAGATACTGCAACTCATTCCCTAAGATCTCTTAGCCCTTAGATAGCTTCCTAAAAATTCATCAAGCATTTTGCCTTTTCTTGCTCTTTCTTACCACAGATGTCTCGAAGAAGGGTTCCTACTAAAATGCCCTGGCTCTGCAACCAATAATCTGTGTTTTCGGCTTCCATAAGGAAAACTTCATTGCTCTGGCTCTCCTTTTCCCTGCTGTGTTGGATGCACCCTATTTCCTTTGATCTATGCCCTAAGTTTCTATGTGAAACCTGGCTTGATACACAGTAGTTTGGGATCATAGAATCATAGAATGGTTTGGGTTGGAAGGGACCTTAAAGATCGTCTAGTTCCAACCCCCCCCC
>NW_008795376.1:220281-231556 GCF_000699145.1 Aptenodytes forsteri | reverse complement strand
GGATGGATCTCATCAGGTCCCATAGATTTGTGCACCTTCAGGTTCCTTAGATGGTCTCGAACCTGATCTTCTCCTACAGTGGGCAGGTCTTCATTCTCACAGTCCCCGCCTTTGCCTTCTGCGGCTTGGGCGGTGTGGCTCAAGCACTTGCTGGTGAAAGTGCTTTTTTGCTGAGGCAAAAAAGTCATTGAGTACCTCAGCCTTCTCCATATCCTGGCCTCCCATTTTCTTCCAGAGAGTGAAATAAAGTATGTGGAACCCGGAGAGAAGGCAGTGACTTGACAGTTGATGAAGTCTGCACATATTTTAATGCCTGAAAAAGAAAAACATTACTTAGGTCATGGTTACATACTTCGTTTTTGGTCACCATAGTGGCTTAAGTCTTCCTCTCCTCCCCGAGTCCCATCTCTGGGCTACCTTCTCAATTGAGTTAACACAACAGTTTGTCTGCAATCAAACTCCAAGCAAAAAAAGGCATTTTTAACCAGGATCTGGTTCACTACATGGCCCTGTGAATCATCTTTCTGTCACAACTGAAGAGTAGGAACAGGCAAGGGGAGGCTAAGGGAGAACTGCTTTACCAGACAGAAAAGGACTGTATAACAGTGCCTTATGAAGGGAGGCCATGAGACCAAAATAACATCCCCTCCAAATTCACTACATATTGTGTGGCCTCTTGTTTGTTTCCATTTCTTATGTCAAGCAGGAGTATTTTAGAAACTCAAAAAGGGCATGATCCTGCAGATCTCACTTTCAGATCCCAGTTCCATTACATCAAGGGCTTGAGGATTTCCTTTCAATGCCTACTGCTTTGAAAGCAAGTCTGCCAAGCCATACAAAAGAAGGGTTAGATCCGGTTGTGTTTTTTATGGCCTGTGCTTCCTTTTTTGGAAGCAAACATTTGTAATCTCCTTTTAGTGATTCAGTTACCTTTCGTAAAAAGAAATAGCAGTATGAGGCAGTGATGGACTCTGTGTGCATGCAGGACATGCAAAGCTAAGGCTGCTGTAGAAGTTTAATGCAAACAGAAGACATTAATAGATGTTACCATGTAGTGAACCATCCATGATCTTCCTGAGGTTATGGCAGTTTCACCTTCCTGATGATATGGCAAATGGGTATTGATGTCCTTACAGCTTCCTCTATATACCTGTCTTGCAGAAGGGGATCAAGCAGCCAGGTAAGACAATCTCAGAAAGCTAGCAGATGAAGATCATGGGCATATACTATGGACATAGGGTAGACTAACACTTGTGTAAGTGACTGCTGCATGTCACCTTCTTGTAGCGTCAGGACTGGGGTCGTACCTGAACGGCATCACAGGTCCTGCACTGTGGGCGTGCTCTTGGAGCTGGGGCTAGAAAAGGATGCTCTTCCTTCAAGACACAGACTGAGCAATAAATGATGCCCAGGAGGTATGAGCCTGGAAGATGAAGAAAGGACCTACACATCTGAAAGAGACCAGGAGTTGCAGAAGAGCCCTTGGGGCTGACACAGACTAGCTAGGAGGAGTGGCAGAGGCAGGCAGAGACCTTTCAATCCACATCCCACCTATAGGGTTGCTCCAGCTGTGGACCTGAGCTCAGCTGGAGACAGCAGGAAAAAGACATTGCAATCCTGTATGCAGTTGACTGTACCTGCAAATTCACCTCTTCTGCCTCACAGGGGGCTTACCCACCACCTTTACTGATGGTGCCCAAAAATCGCAGTGTGGGTGAATTCCCTCTGCACACACCAACTCCTGATTTACTGGGAAAACAGCCTTGGAATCCAAAAAGGACGAAAACCCATTAGGTACCCTGGCTGTGAAAGAGGGTGATGGCAGCATCACAGGCTGAGAAAGAATAGAACATACCTTGGTAATACTTTTAGGGCTCTGAACAGCACCATATAAGCCAAACAAAAAAAAACCCCAAAGACCCAACAGTGGAAATTCCCCTTACCTGGCTAAAACTAACCAGCCCTGACCCAGGAACAAACCTCCTCCAACCACTCCTCTTCCTCTCTCTGTCCCTTTTGGAAGTGGGGATCCTGCAGCAGAGGGGGGAAATGAGGAGGGAGGAGGAGAGGGGGAGGTCGGGAACTTGGGTCAGGTGGGCTGTGTGGGGATGTAGGATGGGGAAGGGAGACAGGACCCTCTTGGGTGAGTAGGGACATTGGGATGGAGCTCTAGGTGTTGAGGAACCCAGGGGCAAGGCAAGACCCTGCTTCCCCCACCCCCTGCCAATGTGGCCAGTCTCCTCCTCTCACAGCCCTGGTTGCCAAGCTGCCCTAAGACCTCTACCTGGTCTTAGTGTCTATGCCTTCACCACCACCCTGCACCCCCACTTTCCCCAATCCCTTCCCTTCTGTTCTCACACACCTCTTCTCCTCCCTTCTATCACCTGCACCAAGATCCTCTTTCTCTCAGGGTGTCTCCTGCTCTGAAACCCACTAACACTCCCACGAAGGCTCCAGCCCACCCATGCTCCTGGTACACTCTCTCCTCTGTCCAGTAGTGTTCCTTGTCAACCCCTACATGCAGCCGAGGAGCAATTATTCCTAGTTCTCCACTTCCCTTTCACACTGCCCTGCTCCTCCACTGCCCACACTGTAACCCCAAGTCCCAGTCCCCATTGCCCATGTGGCCTGCCTAAACTGCTGCCAGAGCTGCTTGTCCCAAGCACTTTTGTTCCCAAAAAGGTCCCTGTCTCTTCCAAAATTCTCTGCCTGCCCAAGCATTCTGTCCACTCCTGTGCTTCTTTTCTCTTCACTTTAATGGTTGGCAGATCTGTCTTTCCCTAGTTGACCTAACCCTCCTGTCCGCTGTATATGTCTCTCTCCCACCTGTGCAAGACCCCTGCTTACTCTTCCTCTTGTTTTCTATGCTGCTTTTGTCTTCTCTTACTTCATTTGTTACTTTGTATTTCTCCGTGTCCCCTTTAGGCAAAGAAATTTTTCACGCACGGTGTACATTTCTGCAGCTGGTGTCCTTTTCATTGTCATCTCTCCCTCTGAATTGTAACAGTCCCCTTTTTTTATTTGCTTTTTTTTGTGTACCCAGGTATTCCACATTGAACTATAAATTCAGTCCTAACTACACCTTCTTTACTATCTTCTTTTATATTGTGCGCCACTACTCAATGTTCATCTTTTTCTGTAAACAGTCAGAAATTACTGTCTCTATCGGTGTGATTTGTGGTATCACTTTCCTTTCCCCCCTCTTCTTTTTGGAAAAAATGCGGTGACTGTAACAGGCCCTTCCTGTTTTCTTTGAAGATTGTCATCTCCCTGTCTTGGACTCTGACTTACATGACCACTTCCCATAAAACTGAGTTCAGTTTTCCCATTTCAACTACCCATGCCCAAGCCTTCTGGATAGGTCATTCAACAGCCTCAGTCACTGTGCTTGTTTAGACCCTGGCAACACCCAGTCCCATCCTGTTAAGACATTAACCCAGATGGCTAATCCTTACCTGTGGCACTACTGAAAAATGATAACAATCTGAGGAATTTCGGGATGCAACACATGCAACAAGAGAGTAGAGTGTACACAGATGGCTCATCAGGATATGCAGTCCCATTAGCAAGGTAGCACACATAAAAGGTGGGATACTAAATAAGAAAAAACGGGTACCAGTTTTATAGAGCTGATTACCAAGGGAGAAGTTACCAGGGCAGTCATGCCATAAATATGAAGTAAGGCTATGGAAGTCCACAAGCCCAGGACCAACGGAGAAAAAGTGAACAAGGTGGGCTGTGTATTTGGGAGGTGATGATGCTTCTAAAGAGGAAGTATCTAGGAGAGAAAAGAGGGGGAAAAAGGAATATAATGTGAAGCAAATCATGAGACCAGGGTTGTTTGGGGGATCCCTGTGTAGCAGCCCTTCGCCTGATCAACACAGCTTGCAAGAGGACAGTAAATCTATTTTTCCTCTAACCATTCAGAGACATCTGTCCATAAAGTGGGCAGAGCCAGCCCTTCCTCCCCTACTCATCATTGTTCTTGGGGCTGTCCAGTAGGACAGGAAAAAAGGAAAACAAAAGTCTCACAGCAGTGCCTAACAAACATTTAGGGGAGGTAGAAAACCTGAGGAACTGAGTGATTCCATGGACAATTGGTACAAAAAGAGGACAGGGCTGAGTTCAAGCAAGCAAAAATATGAAGGAACTGGAAAGGGCCTCCAAGGAGCGTTCCCCTACCATTGCCCCTTCCCAAAACATTGTGGGAGTCAATAGGTACTGTTCGATGGTGCTCTGCTAATGGACAAGAAAGGACAAGGGAGCAAAGTGGGCCCTACAGTCTCCCAGTTGCCTTCCTGGCAAATTTCTTCCTCTGGGTATTTGGGCTGGACTGAAGGAGCTTTGAGAGGAAGGTCTTCTAATCTGGTTGAACTTCAGATAGGGAGGTTATAAATAAAAACCGAAGGCTGTAACCCAGTGCGCCCATGAGCCAGGCTCTCCTGCCTCTAAATGGACATATGTCAAGGATCTATTTTACAGTTTATGTCATCAGATGGCCATGAAATTAGATCTAAATAGAAACAGGCCCACCAAGATTCCTCTCCTTCTGATGATAGGAAGTCTTGCCAACTTGTACCTGCAAGTGTAGGTAAGTAAGGAATTAAGTGTGTGAAACGTGAATACAAACAGATGTTTCCGGGCTGTGGTTTCAAATCAGATCGATATTGTTCAGCTGCACATGAGAGGTGCTGAGGAAGCTGGCAAAGCAGAGGGTTGAAAAAGAGCTGCTGTGCAGCAAGCTTCCTTAAGGTAGGAGCATACAGTAGAAGTCAGTGAGGTCTTAGCCTCTTGCAGCAAACATTAGGGAACGCAGTAAGTGGCTAGTCTGTGCTGGGTGGGCAATCTGATGCTTGCTCAGTTCTGCTGACTGTAGAAAGATGCTCCCTGTCCTTGGTGACATCCATAGGAAACATCTTCCAGTGCAAGAAAGAAACCTTTGCAATGTGTAAGCAAAGGTGGGGTACGAGTAGCTGGCAGATGGCCAGGACACTTCCTCCCATCACCTCGCCACAGCCGCTGTGTGGGTCTTGGTTGCCCAAATGGCCTGAAGGCAATTGGGAAATTTCCTGCAAAGTTTTGCAGCTTCAGGCTGCAAAAAAGAAGGTCCTGAAGAGCATAGTACAGGAGGCAGCTAACAGGCAATCTGGTAACTAGCATCTCAGATAGCAAGGGATTTTTCTGCAAAGAAAAGCTCTTAAAAGGAGTGGGAAGTAGGCCCCTTAAAAGGAGGAGGACTGTGAGCACATGAGATGGCCCCAGCTGGATTCTGACCTTCTTAGGGCGCTATTATAAAAAATAAATAGCGTACTTAAAATCTATACGTGAAGAAGATAGTTTGTACGATGAACAGGTAGGGATCCACTGAAGCATTGATAAATCATAAAGGTTTGATGTGTATGGCTTATTTGGGCCTTTGTGGTTATCTGCCAGTACCGTGCAAATAGGACTGAAGGACTACACTGCTCCTAGTGGGTGCAGAAGAGATCAGTTTCCTAGGCTTTCACAGAGCCTCTGCTATGGTCATACGGAAAACTGAAAGGAGCCCCCATCCAGAGAGAAGTTAGGACACAGGACAAATGAGTTGTCTGTTGTCACTCAGCTGCAAACTCTCCTGGAAGCTTGGACACTTTCCTTCTTTCCTGACTCATGCATCTTAGTGTATGCTCAGCTAACATGCTCCAGTTTGGAGACAGAGCAACGGTTTGTGAATCTGCCTTCCTTATTTCTCTGACTTTTTGCCCCCAAAACAGGAAAGAAATACAAAACTGCAGAGCTGTAGTTTGGAATTGTAAGGCTTGTTACTGAGGACTGTTGGCAATATACGGAGTCTAAGGTTTATTTCAAGGTTTTTTTCTCCTTTTTGAGGTAAACAATGATCTAGATTTTTCTCTTGTAGCTGCAGGACAATAACAGAAGTTTAAAATAGCTACTACTGAGAATCATGTGAGACTCCATGGATCCATCTCATGATCTGTACTGTCTCTGTGCAAGGTAAGCATACCTGTAGACTTACATGTGATGGCTTGCTAATTTTTAATCTTATCCTATAGGTTAGTTTTCTACCAAGCTCAAATAGCTGCATCAAGGTGTTTGTGTCAACCCACAGTTAAATCCAAGACACGCAATAGATGAATAAGTAATTGTTAAAGCATGCTTGGATTTCTTTTGTTAACGTGGTTTGTTTCAATTTAAGGGTAGAGGCCCTGGAATGTGGCTTACCTTTGACATTCAAAGAGGCTCCTTTCCTGAGAAAAGTCTAAAACTTGTGACTTCTTATGTTGTACAGTTTGTCACACAGTGGGCTTATTCCCACACTCTCTCTCATGTTGATAAGCAATGACACAGTGGGCTTATTCCCACACTCTCTCTTATGTTGATAAGCAATGTAGTTGATAATGTCTTGATGGCCAGGCCCAGTAACATTTGGAAGTAGACTGATATGTATCAGCTTTTGCTTGTTGACCTGGTTTTCCTTTCATATGCAGTTCACATCTTAAAGGTGGTGGTGAGGAGAAGGGTGCCTTCAGGGTACTGCAGGTAACTGACCCCTGGTGCTGGCTCCTCACACACAAAGCATCCTGATCTTCCCTTTATGTGTTCCAACTTCCCACTCCCTGCAGGGAGCAGAAAGGTGGTTTGGCACGCATTGACCTGTTTTTCTGAGGGATGGGAAACAAAGATGAGGAGACATGTAGTTGCAGCCCCTCTCTCAGCTTGCAAACTTGGAGAAGCCTTGCAATGGTAGGAAGCACAGATTCACACTAAGATCAGTCATGCAGTAAATAACGCGTAGGGCAGGGATGTGGGAGAGGTGGTAGTATATAAAGACTTGTCTGAAATGCGGGCCTGGAGAGGTCAGAGGAGGGCTTAGAAACTAGTGGAGTCGGATGAGCTTTTACTCAGAGACAGGACAGAATGGCAATTAGACCCTGGGGTTGCTATCATCATCTCCTGTCCAGCTTCTTCCTTCTGGAGATGGTGATCGGCCAGACTGGCCAGGGCTAGCAGGAGGGTGTTGAAGAGATCCAGTGATGTGGTGAGGCTGTGGATGGGCCGGTGTCTATGGGTGGGAAGGCGTGGATGCCAAAAGCAGAGATCTGGGCAGCCTGTAAGAAGTACATTGCAGTCACTGCAACGTAGGCTTATCCCACTTATATCTCCCAGTAAAGTGGGAATAATGTCAACATCTTCTCTGAGCAGGAAGACATCCCAGGCTTGGAGGTCAGTCTGAATCAGATTTCTGGCTCCCCTTGCACCTCCGTGGTATAGATCTAAGGAATAGCTCTTGGTGGCTGGGGCTGAATACATTACAAGCTGTCATGTTGCCTGACAGCGTGTATGAAAACTCCAGTCTTCCCCACTGCAGGAGAAAGGGTTTTCCTTCTGAGGCACCTGAAGGTGATGGTCTCACTTCCAGACTGCAGTGAGTAAATGACTGTGGGAAAGGGAAAGGCGGCAAATGCAGATACGTAGGCTAGATGTCCGTTTATATGCTTGTACCATACGAATCTGCACGGCACAGTATGCAGACTCATCCTTAGCTAAGCAGTGCTGTTTACGCACCTGTGTATGAGGTTCATTTGCTATCACTGTCTTCCTGATAAATTGGAAAAAAACGTGAACTCAGAAGGTGCACTTTTCCTGCAGGGCCACTGCGTGTCACCATCGCTCCGTGGCATGCTCTGCAAGATGCCGTTTCTCCAGCAAAACTCCTTTGCTAAAATGGGTTGGAATGGAAAAAAATGTCATTGGAATGAAAATGGGCTGCTTCTTGCTGAGAAGCCCAGAGCTGGGAAGATCTGCACCTAACATGTGAGCAAGCGATGCCACCTACGAAACGAATCCTGGCTTATATTTAGGCATAGTGCTTGACAGGAATCCAGCCAAACCCTATAAGCCAGTCTCACAAATTGTAGCATGAGCCTCAGTGGCAATTATGGGATGGAACAAGTGCTTCATCAGGAGACACTAAAAAGGCCTGGATTCCACCATTTGGTGAGCAGAATTTGGTGAGCAGATGAGGGATTGAGATTTACAAAAATAATGAAGGTGGTGGATAAAGCAAATGGAAAACTGTTCTTCAGCAAACTTTTCCATGGCAGACTGGGAGCATGTGATAAAACTAGTTGGTAATCAGTTTAAAACAAACCTGTAAGAACCTACTGCTACAGGTGTTACGGGAGCCAGTAATATCAGCAGGTTCAAAAAGCTCATAGACAAACTAATGGAAAACCAGTCTATACCAAAGGGAATAGGTTGTGATGTAGCCTCCACCATCCCTACCACCATGCTTGGATGTGGGAGTAGAACAAGGGGAATGGACTGTAGATATTGGCCAGGCGCACCTGCTCTCCCTGAAAGGTATTAAGGGCAGCCAGGTCTGGTGGACTGAAAGATCCAGAGGCTTCCTTCCTTCCTTCCTTCCTGTGCCAAAGGAGACGAGTGGGAGCTTCTTACTCCTGTTTCACATCCCATCAGTAGCAGGGTGGTGTGCAAGTTCACAACAGACATGCACACACAGGTTAACACTGACGGGAGACAGTACTTCAAAGACACCCGTATAAACACAGACAGCGTCAGTAGCCTGATCCCCTTCTTAAGGACCAGTGCTCAGGGAAACGCGCCTTCATAGGTCTCTTGGGTTTCTGGCCCCCCAGACCTTTCATCCTACTTGCTGGCTAGACAGACCTAAGGTGGTTACTGGATCACACACACACGCACACAACAGAGAGCACAATCACACAGGAAACAAAATAATTTATTACAAATACAGTACAGTCTGGGGTGATCAGGTGCAAAACTTGTCCAGACAGACATACTGATTGCATTTGACCAGCTTAGTTTATCCCTCTCTTCTCTCCATTTTCCCACGCTCGTTCGCCTCTGATCCACCTTGTTCCTTCCATTTCCCTGCCCGTGATTCTTACCCCAAACACACCAGCGTAGTCTTGTAAATCCAACAAGTGCTTCATCAGGAGACACTAAAAAGGCCTGGATTCCACCATTTGGTGAGCAGAATTTGGTGAGCAGATGAGGGATTGAGATTTACAAAAATAATGAAGGTGGTGGATAAAGCAAATGGAAAACTGTTCTTCAGCAAACTTTTCCATGGCAGACTGGGAGCATGTGATAAAACTAGTTGGTAATCAGTTTAAAACAAACCTGTAAGAACCTACTGCTACAGGTGTTACGGGAGCCAGTAATATCAGCAGGTTCAAAAAGCTCATAGACAAACTAATGGAAAACCAGTCTATACCAAAGGGAATAGGTTGTGATGTAGCCTCCACCATCCCTACCACCATGCTTGGATGTGGGAGTAGAACAAGGGGAATGGACTGTAGATATTGGCCAGGCGCACCTGCTCTCCCTGAAAGGTATTAAGGGCAGCCAGGTCTGGTGGACTGAAAGATCCAGAGGCTTCCTTCCTTCCTTCCTTCCTGTGCCAAAGGAGACGAGTGGGAGCTTCTTACTCCTGTTTCACATCCCATCAGTAGCAGGGTGGTGTGCAAGTTCACAACAGACATGCACACACAGGTTAACACTGACGGGAGACAGTACTTCAAAGACACCCGTATAAACACAGACAGCGTCAGTAGCCTGATCCCCTTCTTAAGGACCAGTGCTCAGGGAAACGCGCCTTCATAGGTCTCTTGGGTTTCTGGCCCCCCAGACCTTTCATCCTACTTGCTGGCTAGACAGACCTAAGGTGGTTACTGGATCACACACACACGCACACAACAGAGAGCACAATCACACAGGAAACAAAATAATTTATTACAAATACAGTACAGTCTGGGGTGATCAGGTGCAAAACTTGTCCAGACAGACATACTGATTGCATTTGACCAGCTTAGTTTATCCCTCTCTTCTCTCCGTTTTCCCACGCTCGTTCGCCTCTGATCCACCTTGTTCCTTCCATTTCCCTGCCCGTGATTCTTACCCCAAACACACCAGCGTAGTCTTGTAAATCCTCACATTCTCTTTATCGATTCCAACATCCCTCCCCCCCGGAAGCACCCCCCAGTAAGTCCTAAAGCCTCTTTATTGCAGTAGTTCCCCCCCCCCGAGTAGTATTGCAGTAGTTCCCCTTCGTTTGCATAGATTCCAGAGAGCTTCCTCCCTTGAATCGGCTTCAGTGGGTTTTGCAACAGGGACAAATGGCTTAGTCGTTCATCCAGTCGTTGAAGGTTTTAGGAGTGGTTGATTCACAGGGATTACGTTGGCTGGGTTCCCCGCCTCGTCATTGTTCCCTTGATCACTATCTGACCTTTTAGTTTGAATAGCCTTAAATATCTCCTATAGCTTTTTTTTTTTTTTTTATTTAAAGAGAATCAGCCAGACAGTTTTCCATCTGAACTAAAAAAGAACCCCCAGCATTTAGAGCAGGTGTGTTTGGTAACAGCCCAGACGCCCTCCTGTGCAGTGTGTTTTGCTGCTTTTCAGGTAGCAGCAAACGCTGTTCTGTGATTCTAAGTCAACGGGACTGGATCGCCTGTGAGCCGATAGTCCAGCACTTTCACTACTGAGCCAGATGCCACGCTCTTGCAACACGAAGCTCAAACATGCTATTTGCAGGAGCACTTATGATGCTCGTAGCCTCAGCGGTGCTTGAGCTTCTGCGCCCTGTACATGTAGATGGAGCATGATTTGTTTCCGCTTGCCTTTTGCTTCTTCCCACCTGTCCCTGGTGCATGAGCCGTCATCCTTAAAGGAAACTCACCAGCTCTCATCAAGACGAGCCACGGGTCTGACCCGGTAGGGCATTCCTCGTTTTCTTAGAAACAGTCATGCTGACTACAACGCTATTGTTAAAAATGAGTAAGTTTACCCTAAGCGACCACTCCTACCCTAAGCCAGGCGACTGACGGAAGAACTGATGCTCTTCGAGAGTGATCAAGGGAAGCAAGGCCCAAGTGCCTGCACAGCCCAGCTTCTCTTCTAAAAGTTGCCAGCAAGCCCTGGCACTGCGGTTTCTTTACCCTGTTCACGCAGGTTTCCACTGTGCGCCTCTACATGTGCTCTGCGTGACCTGGACTGAAAACCTCCCCGGCACCATTACTGCCGCTGTCTCCTGTTTGTTCATCGAAGCTTGTTCCAGGTACCAAGGCAAACACTTCACAACCCACATTAGTAGCTTTATGTTTAACAAGGTTAACCAGTCTCCGACAGGACCGACCGCAAAGCACGTCCCAGCACAGAGGACATCAGCTCTGAATGGCGAAGAGCGCTCTGCGCCTGCTGTACAGCCAGGTTGTGACGCTTACCGAGACCT
>NW_008795376.1:207528-219104 GCF_000699145.1 Aptenodytes forsteri | reverse complement strand
GGTGCGGGGGTCCCGCGGTGCTCGAGAGTCTCACCTACTGCTGCTCCCAGAGCATCCCAGAGCAGAGCGAACGTGTCCCGGCAGTTTCACGCCTCTGCCTGCGTAGCTTGGAGGCTGTGTTGCAGAAAACTACAGTAACGGAACGAGGAGCGTGCTGTAGTCCTGGTTGCTAATTTTTCTCCCCAAAACCTGTGGGCAAACTTGTGCAAATCTTACTTGTTCGCTAACTTAGTTTCTCAAGGGTGAGGCGACAAAACCCGTTACAAGGTTAGACAGTGTTCTGCAGGCAGCAGTCACATGCCGGGGGGAATGGATGGGGTGAGCGAGTAAAACTTGCCTGCCTTCTACCTAGTGTTCAGCGACTAGAGTAGATGTGTGGCCTGACTCTTCTGCTCTTGCGCTTGAGAAAGGTCAGGAACTTGTAGACGGGCCACCTGTGGTGTTCGTGGTGTGTGCCGAGATGAGCAGTGTGGGTGAGGCTCTGGACTGGCCCGTGTTCTCATGCTTGCACTGCTCCGTGAGCTAGTTTTCTCCCTTCTCCTTCCCTTCCTTTCCGCTGTGCTGTCATTCCTGCCGTGGTGTTAATAGGCCTTTGTATGCTCCCCTGTCTGCCTTTTAGGGTGCAGTTCTAGCTGTTGTTCAACGATTAATTTCCAGTAATGGCCACATTGTTACTCTGGGTTTTTTTTTGCTTTGGAGCTACTGATTATGTTGCAAGGTGAGTTGGTTAACTCAATCTTTTGGAAAACCCATGGTTTAATCATTTTTAGTAGGTTATCCATCTCATGGAGCCGCTAGCTGAGTCAAGTGATCTGATAGCCCAGTGATCACTAGATTATTGTAAGAGGAGGGTGCTGGAAGATGCGCTTGGAGTGGGTGTAATCCATGGTATTTTGTGTGGGAATAGCCTGTGTTTGGATCGGATTACACTAACATGGAGCTGCATCCTTAGATGAACTTGCCTGGGGAAATACTGTGCCTTTCCACTTTTGTGTTTGGGAAGGGTTTTGCTGGATAGCCCTGCTTGCTGTGAGTGACTTAAAATTCTTACCGCCCTTCTGCAAAGGGAGAGTATGCTTCTCTATCCATGCCCCCAAAAGGCCTTCTGCCTACACAGAGACCAAAATTTTTTGATGCCTCTCATCCCAGAGGTGTTTCAGTGGGATTCTGTTTGTGCTAGGACCTGATTTTAAGAAGATCTACATCAGTGTGGAACTCTCAAAAATGCTGGAAATCTTAAGAATCAGTGATGCTGTTTCCTGAGGAAACACAGATTGGTGGAGCAGAGCACCAAGTCAGAAGCCAGGTTTCTCCTTCTGGTGCAGGTGTTGAGGGTAAGGGTATGTGCTACAGCTAAGCTGAAGCTTGGTTACCTTCTTTTCCCTCTCACTGGCACTTGTGGCATCACAAGTGAGCTAATTCAACTCGCTGATCTGGCAGAAAATGATCTTTAGGGTAGCTTTTCTGCACAGTTAACAAGTTGATCTAGTGAGCACCAGAAGCGAGGTAAATGCTGGGAGGAACCTGCACGGGGAGGGTGAGGGTGCGCAAGGGAACAGAAATTGTCTCCGAATGGTAGCTGAGCTACCAGATAACTTGGTGTAATGTGTGTAGCTTCACTCTGACTCGCGTTTTAAACCCATTCGAAGTACTTCATTTATCTACCACAGTTTCTTTCTTTCAGAAAGTCTGTATTCTCTCCCTTCTCAATTTATTTATTTTCAGGCTTCATTTACTTCTTGTGGTGCTGCCCCCTGGGGAAGATCTTTAAGGCAATTGTCTTCTCCAGAGCTTTTATATTCTAGATGGGCTTATTGACCAACTGTTTCTAGCTGCAATAGAGTTGTGCCTGAAGACAGTAGTGGCCAGTTAGGAGGGGGTGTGTCTCAGTTGAGGAGAAGATGACTGCAGGGCAGAATTACCTATGGCCACTGCTGAAGCAGTGCAGGAAGCCAGTGCTGGATTAGTAGGGAGATGCCTGGGCAGGACTTGAGGGCAGAGGTAAAGATGCGTGGGGAAGACAGGACTGGAGCAGCAGCTATCTGCTTGTCAATTACAGAATTTTGCAGATTTTGAGGAGCAGTTTTGGAGCAGCAGTTCCCTGATTTAGTCAGCCATCCTCTGCAGCATTAATGCTGGGTTTTGCTTTTTGACCAGTACTTTAAAATCATCTTGCTGCCCTTAACGCCATTCCAGAATTTAAAAAGTTGTCTGGTCGAGACTATTGTTGCACCTCCTTTGCTGCTGCACTGGTCCGCTTGTTTACACACCTGGAAAAAGTTGTGTTTGGTGAAGGCTGTGAAGCTCGAAATCTCAGGATTTGAAAAGGTCTAGATCCAGGGGCTGTGCTGGTGCTGTGGGATCCTTGAAGCCTAGGGTTTTCATTTAGAGGTCTCTCGGTTACGTTGCAGGGGAGCCAGCTGGGGTTTTGGAAACAAACAGGCTGTCAGTGATATTGAGACTATCAGAAGCTTTTTTTTTTTTTTTAATCTTACATGGAATTATATCCTTCTAAAAAGTAAATTTTTTTTTTCAGTGAAATTCTGATGAATAATCACTGTTGCGCTTTCTCTTTTCTGACTCTAACCCCTCTTACCATTACTCTCTGTGTAGCCCATGTTTCTTGCTGCAGGAAACTTCCTGATCATTCCAATGTGTTATTCTTCTGCTAAGCACTCTCTTCAGTCTTGCTTCTCTTCCTCTTGGCTGATGAAAGCCTTCTCCAGTCCTTCCTCAGTCCTGAGGTTCACTGCAACTCATCTTTCTGCTGCTGGAAGATCTCTCTGGCTCTGCATGACCTCTTTAGCGGCTTTCCCCTCACAAGTGTTGCCAGCGAACCCTTCATCCACCCTGCTTCTGACTCCATTCCTCCTGAAAGCAACTTGCCACCACAGATACTAGCTGACAGTCTAATGTTCAAGTTACGATTTGTCAGGAACAACAAGTAGCTGGAAAGTCCATGTGATCAGAGAAAGAAAGAAACAGTCGAGGGCTGTGGGCTAAACTGGGAGAAGGAGGGACCGAGTTGGTATATCTGCAGTAGGGCAGCGGAGTTGTGGGATAATTATACCTCTGTGGGACTGGAGGAAGAGAGGATCAGAAGTTGCCAAAGTGCAGTGGGAGACTGGAACCACAGTGCAATTTGCCTCAGCTCACTAGCCTCTTTGGAAGGAGAGGTGATCAGGTCTGTAACCAAATGATTGAATGAGCTGCAGCTGCTCCTTCACTCTGCTGCCTTTTTAAGAGTTCAGGATGCTGTAGCTTCCAGCTGTAGCATGGCAATAAAAATATGAGAATGTGTGCGTTACATTTCTGACTGTGGTAATAAAAGATTTAAACCGTGAGTATAATTTCTGGATGATTTCAGAACCCTGGCATCCCCAGTCCCCTGTGATGTAGCAAAGCTATGCAAGGAGCCCGGTACTGGGATATTCCAGTAAAAAAGCTGTGTAATGCAGTGAAATAGGGTTTGGTTCTTTCTCTAGCCTGACTTAGTTTCCAATTCTCTCAATGTAGATCTGGAGTCCATCTCAGCCTGAGCTCCTGGGATCCTGTCACCATGGAGACCGAAAGTGAGCAGAACTCCAGCTCCACCAGCGGGAGCTCCAGTTCTGGAGGAAGCACCCGTCCTCAGATATCGCAGATGTCTCTCTATGAGCGACAGGCAGTACAGGTGAGACGTGGTTATGTTCTGGGGTGGCATGTGCGTCAGTGGAAGGTGGTGGTGAGCCCTTCCGTGTTCCTCTGAGTTGTCGTGTGTCAAGGTGGGAGCACGCTCGAAGGACTGTCATGTTTTCAGATTTAGAAATTCTTGTGCTAGGCCCAATGTTTAGTTCCTGTAGCCTGATATTGTGCTTCATGTTTTATAGGTTACTCCTCCACTGTCCAGCCTCTTAGATTTAACCCGTGCGGTGATCCAATAGCTTGATTTTTAGCCTGCTGTTCTGGAGCAAGTCATTCAGTTTATCATCCCTGTTCCTCTATATAGTGTATATCCTCCATAATACATACTATACTGGAACACTTGTCTGCCTGCTTGAGCACGCATATCCCCGAGTTCGTGGAGTTTATTAAAGTCTTGCAAGTGTGCTTCCCGCTGTCCTGGAATACACCTGTGATTCAGTCTGTTACCAAATTTGTAGCTGTACTACGTATTTTGATGTGCTAATCTAGTGACTTTGCTTTTTTCATGGCGGACCATAGGGATGGTCTCATGGCTGTTATTTATTTCTTCATTGCTCTCTCTAATCACGTTTCAAGGGCACGCTATTTTTGACAATTGGGTTTTCCTCTTTCTCTAGGCCCTGCAGGCACTCCAGAGACAGCCCAATGCAGCCCAGTACTTTCATCAGTTTATGCTCCAGCAGCAGCTTAACAGTGCCCAGCTTCACAGCCTGGCTGCTGTCCAGCAGGTGAGTTGCCAAGGGGCAGAAGGAGAGGAATTGGATCGTTCTGTGGGGAAGATCCAGAGATTCTCTCTTTATACAGTGACTTGTGCACCGAGGTCATCCTGATCCATGATGAGACAACGAGTCCCTGAACACATTGTTTAAAGCTAATACAAACAGCTAGTAAACTGGAAGCCTGATGCAAAGATTCATTTGGTTTTCAGGTACAGAGCAGGGGAAGATAAAATTTGGCATCCCCAACAGGAAATTTGCACTTCAGAGGCCTGTGACTAGCCCCTGAACCTTCTTTAAATAAAAGATGGGTGGTTAAATCATCAGGGGATGCAGTAGTGTTTAAAAACTGTATTAAAGTGAACCATGGATTGTTACTTCTCTGAGAATAAATATGGTCTCGTGTGCGTGAAATTTCAGGCAGTATCCTCTGAATTTTCTGCCCTGAAACTTAGTAGCCCATGTTTTCTTTACCAGTTACTAGCAAGAGGGATCTGGGGTAGATCTTGTCCAGCCAGGAGGGTGTTTCTTTAATTGAGATACATTTATACAAATTGAGATATTTTATGATGCATAACTGTTGAGTGATTTTTTTCTTTTTCTTTAGCAACTTTGCTTACCTACCAGACTTTATCATCAGTTGAAGACGGATTATGTGTGACATGAATACAGTTCTGTCTGTGTAACAATATCTCCGTCAGTAGCTGTGCTCCTTGGCTGTTAGTCCAGGATTTAGTTGTTCTCAAAATCCCTACCTGCAGTTTTATAGCATAGAGGGAATAGAATAATCTCACCAATTTTGCACAAATCTTAGTTATAAAACTAGCTAAACTCATACAGTGGAATTCCTGTGGGATCATGGGGGGGTGGGGTGGTGGGGGTGGAAATTTTAACAATATTTACATTCCTCCATGAACCATGTGTGCTGTAATCTGCAATTTGTTACTTGGAGTGCTATCATTGCATTGTTACTAAACTGCCTAACTAGCCCAGCAAATTGTTAATACTGCGGGGAACGTCTGGGTGGTAACAGTGGATTGCAGCATCAGGATGAGGGTTGCAGTGTGTAGCGTGACAAGCTGGGGCAACAGCAGGGTATGTACCCATGGGTGGAAGGACTGGAGGTCATGCACTGTAAGGGTCTGTTGTCTACTACCTTGGGTAGTGTATAGGGCTGAACTGGTTGGGGAAGAGGAGGTTCCTTGCTGAGTTGCTGCACCTGATTTGTAGGGCACAGCAGAGATTTGTAGTGGTTAGATTGTGCTCCTGTTCTCAGAAATGGGAGAAGATGATGATGGGACTAGGTGTTCTGACAAAGCCAAATATTTGGGCTGGATTGAAAAGTTTGTTCCAGGTACTCATTTCTCTGTCAATCTCCCTTGCAGGCTACAATTGCAGCCAGTAGACAGGCCAGCTCCCCCAACACCAGCACCCCGCAACAGACCACCACCACCCAGGCCTCTGTAAGTAACTGCTCACTCACACACATATCAAAGCCTCCTCCCACCCGCTCCGCCTTGTTCTTACTCCTCTTTGTCTTTTAGGAAGGCAGTCAGCCAGGGAAACAGAGCTTCTAAGAATGCTGGGAATCTACAAGATGCAGACAACTTTGAGGATTTGGGGTGCTATCATTATTGGTGGGGGTTGAGGAGACCAGAGAAGGTTTCTGAGTGGGAGAGGCCTCTTAGCTGGAAACGCAGACAATGATCTCTCTTTGCTGAGGCTTTGGGGATATGTTGTCATGGATTAGAAAAGGATCAGGACTTCTAAGAAGGCGAAGGAGTCATGAGCAGCTTGAAAGGGAGTGCTCTTTTTCTCTTGGGCAGAGTAGTAGTTTGTTGAATGAGAGGAAGTCTGGTTTTGTAGTGAGTATTGAGGAACTGGGATTTGTTCAGAGAGTAGATGAGTTGGTAGCGTAGAGGTTACTTTGTGCGTTTTTTCCTTTACTTGAGAGGCTGGAAAAAATGATGTATTTCTTTTGGATCTCTCATTGCAGTTGCATGCTAACAGTGATACTCAGGCTCAGCATACAAATGAGCTTAGCATCCAGGGCTTTGGCTAGTTTAGACTGCGTTGCCTCTAAGACCAAGCCCTCTAAGACAAGAACTTTTTTCTTCTTGGTCCCCTGTGGGATACAGGAAAAAACTGTAAAATGTCTGTTCTGGCTGTACCCCAGAATTTGTACTTATTTCTTTGCCTCTGCCTCTTCATATACGATTTGGGGCTTTTTTCTGTTTTAAGATCAACCTAGCCACCACGTCAGCTGCTCAGCTGATCAGTCGGTCACAGAGCGTGAGTTCCCCCAGCGCCACAACCCTGACACAGTCTGTGCTCCTTGGGAATACCACCTCACCGCCTCTCAACCAGTCACAGGCCCAGATGTATCTCCGGGTAAGAGATGTGTATGCAAAATGTGTCCTGACCATGAAGCCCACTTCCTAGCCACTTCAGTGTTTCACTGCTTGGGATTACCAACACCTTTGGCCTAACTCTAGCTCTAAGGATGATGCACGATATTTTAAATTCAGATGGGGAAGCTCTTGTCCCTGAAACCACAAGTTTGACTCTGGACTCAGCTTTTGAGGGTAGATGAGCTATTGTAGTGTGTGGCTCAGGTGAGATTGTTAAGAACCATGTTTGTGTCTGCTCTGCATAGATGTTAAAGATCCCATGGCACTTCTCACTAGAGTGTAAATGTGAAACATATGTCCTAGACTTGAATATAGCTCACAGAAATAAAGCTACTTTTCTGGTTCAATGCTGGAACAGATATATGGTAAATTACTCTTCTACCACTGCTGAGCTCAGGGACATAAGTCAGAATTCAAGTAAATCTAGAAATGTAAATCACCATGAACAAATATGTCATCCTTTTAACTGCTTTGAGGTGCTGCTAAATAGAAAACATTAGGCTTGACTATATAGTCAGTCTGGGGTTTGGCTACCTACTTGAAAAATATGAACTGTGTCTCAGTTGACTTTAGATACAGATTGTAATCCCCTTCTTTTCAAGCAACCCTGGTCTTGCATGTATGTCTTTTATCACTGTTTCTCAACCAGTCCTGGATATACATCTGAAAATTCAATGATATCCCAGTCTTTTAGCCAGCAGTCTGGGCAGTCTGTGGGAGTTGGCCCCGGCCCATGTTTGGTAGAAGAGTGCTTGTTTCCATAAGGAAACTGTTCCCAGTTTCCTGCTCCTGAGGGTTATGTTCAGTGTTACAGTGCAGGGAGGGTTGGGGGTTTTGCAATGTGTGACACCGCAGCCCAGTGTTGCTTTGTAATCTGTTTGCTTGTGGTTTGCTGTCTTTCTTTCTCTCTTCCCCTCCATTCCTTTCATTCCACATCACCTGACCCTACCTCAACAGCCACAGCTGGGGAACCTGTTGCAGGTAAACCGGACCTTGGGCCGCAATGTGCCTCTTGCCTCCCAACTCATCCTGATGCCCAACGGGGCTGTGGCCGCTGTCCAGCAGGAGGTACCACCCACTCAGTCTCCTGGGGTCCATGCAGACACAGACCAGGTCAGTGACACCCCCTCCCAGAGTCCTTCCCTTCCCCTGCTCTCTGTCACCCCACACTCTGGTCTTTGTCTCCAGCCATCCCTGTATAGCAGATTAGCTCTATTTTGTCCCCCCCAACCTGTGTCCCTGTGCGGGCAGGAGATTCTGTTCTCTCTTGCCACTGTTTTTTCATGTTTGCTTTTTGCCTCCAGAGATGGGATTAATTTCTGCTTAAAGTTTCTGGGGTGAGCCACAGACTGAATCAATCCCATCTTCACAGTTTCTCGATTGTCCTTGTGTGAAAAGAATTGTGGAATTCTATGTCCAGTTTTCAGTCACTCTGCAATGAAGAGTCTTTGCCAGCGGTAGTATGCCTTCACCCAGTTGGTTTGTTGTACAGATGCCAAAGACCGAACAGGCCACAGGGTCTTAACTCCTGCATTCATCTATAAGTAATTCTCCAGGTCAGGGAGCTGCCATGGCTTCCCATTTTCCTTGTCCTATCCCAGTCATTCTTGGGATTTCCAGTTACTTCATATTTTTCTTGTCTGGAGCTCTTTCTTTGAAGGAAAGTCAGCCATGATCAAACTTGAAGATAACACTGCATTTGGAGGAGCAGTAAATACAGAGGATGGCAGCACCAAAATGCAGAGGAACTGGTGAAATCAGAAGGGCTGCAGGCCATGAGTAGATCTGTGGGCCTGCTGAGTGGAACGCCCTGCACAGGGGGAGGAGGCAGGTGGCACAAAAATTGAAACGGAATGACTGCTCTTTAAAGAGGTATCTCAGCACTTTTAGAGCCATGCTAAACTGGATGCTACCAATGCAAAGGCATGGCAGGCAGGTCTGAAGGCTGTCCCATGCCTCGGAGAATGGCTGCGTCCTCATGTGCTGTTCAGAAAGTGCCACGAGATCTTTAACTTCCATCAGAGATGGGGCAGGAGGGAGTTCAGGATAATGTGTTGCCTGAGCTTTGGCCTGCAATGTTAGCCAGTTCCCCACATGAGACCTGAAGCATCAACTTAGCCTGCGTCCCGGTAGAGCACGTTGCTTATGCGTTCTCTGCCAAACTTCCAGCAAGTAATGTATGTAAAGCAAACAGATCCTCTTTTGTATATGTGTTTCTAGGTGCAGAACTTGGCTGTGAGGAGCCAGCAGACCTCGGCCACTAACGCCCAGCTCCAAGGCTCTGCGCAGAAGGCAGCTCTGCCAGGAAGCTCCCAGGCTTCGGGCTTACCGCAGGCCACCAGCACGGGCCAGACCTTGGCAGTGGCTCAGGCCTCCTCCGGCAGCGCGGGCCAGTCCCTCAACTTGAGCCAGGGGGCAGCAGGCAGCAATGGTGTCTCCGGGGGTGTGGTGGCAAGTGGTGGGAGCCAGACCTCAACGGGGTTGAGCCAGACCTCCTCGGCAGGTGCCGCTGGCAGTTGCCAAAGGAAAGGCACGGGGGTGGTTCAGCCATTACCGGTAGCAGCTGCCCAGGCCGTGACTGTCAGCCAGGGAAGCCAGACGGAGACAGAGAATGCAGCCACAAAGAAGGGCGAAACAGACAGCGGCGGACAGCAAACGGTGGGCATGAACCTGACCAGGACTGCTACACCAGCACCTAGCCAGACGTTGATCAGCTCAGGTAAGTGCAGACCTATTCCTTCTCTTCGAGCCCACTGGGCTTTCGCAAGAGCGCCATTTGAAAGCCCAGTGGTGAAAGGTTTTCTGACATGCCTCCCAGCCTCTGGGCTCCCGGAGGCTTGTCTCTAGGGGTTATCCCTCTCTATTAGCAAGAGTAGTTGATTTAGTCCCTCATGTCCTCTGCCAGTAAGCTGTCAGTCATTTTGGAGCTTAATGACTCAAACCAGTGCAGTGGCTGCCTGCCTTTTTTTTTGTTGTTATTGTTGTTCCCAGCTGCACTGTTGCTAACTTTTGTGCTCTCCTCTTTTCCCACTCTGTGTTTGGATAGCCACATATACACAGATCCAGCCACACTCACTGATCCAGCAGCAGCAGCAGATCCACCTGCAGAAGCAGGTGGTGATCCAGCAGCAGATCGCCATTCATCACCAGCAGCAGTTCCAGCACCGCCAGTCTCAGCTCCTCCACACAGCCACCCATCTTCAGCTGGCCCAACAGCAGCAACAGCAGCAAGCACCATCTCTGACCCAACAGCAGCAGCAAGCTCAACCTCCGCAGCAGCAGGCTCCACCTCAAAACCAGCAGCAGGCTCAGACCCTCGTGGTGCAACCTATGTTGCAATCCCAGCCACAGCCTGTGCAGCTCCAGCAGGACAGTCCTTGCCAGCCAGCCACCAAGTCACCTGTTCCAATTCAGTCAAAATCTCTGGTCACCCCCATCAAACCACCTCAGCTTGGGCCTGCCAAAATGTCAGCAGCACAGCAGCCTCCACCACACATCCCAGTGCAGGTGGTGGGTACTCGGCAGCAGGGCTCAGGCCAAGCCCAAGCACTGGGTTTAGCTCAGATTGCTGCAGCAGTGCCGACATCCCGGGGAATGCCAGCTGTGGTCCAGCCTGTTTCCCAAGCCCATGCTGCTTCCCCGTCATTGTCTTCAGCTCCAGCATCCTCACAGGAAGCTCCTCCTCTCACCACAGGGGTGAATTTGGCACAAGTTCAAGGCACGGCCCACATGGTGAAGAGCCCAGCCTCCTCTCCAGTTGTGGCTCAGATGCCAGCAGCATTCTACATGCAGTCTGTCCAGTTGCCAGTAAGTGATACCATTGAGAAGGAGAATAGCATATGGATTCTCTTTGTTCATTCCTAGGACACCAATCGCAGTCCAGGCCCAGGTCAGTGGGATGGGATGGGTAAGGGGTTTGGGTAAAGGGATGTGGAGACTTTTCCTCTCGAAAACACTAATTCCAGTCCAAACCTTGGGGTTACTGACTACAAGCATTTCTTTTCCACATTATGATTCAAAGGCTTGCATGAAGTAAATAGATGAGACTCAGACCCTGCCCCAAATGGGGTAGGTGTCCATATTGCATACTAAATATCACATTTAACAATGTGGTGGGTTAACCTTGGCTGGCTGCTGGGTGACCACCAAGCTCCTCTATCATTCCCCCTTCACAGCAGGACAGGGGGAGAAAAATACAACGAAAAGCTCGTGGGCCGAGATAAGGACAGGGAGATCACTTACCAATTACCATCACAGGCAAAACAAACTCGGTTTAGGGAAATTGATTTAATTTATTGCCAATTAATCAGAGTAGGATAATGAGAAATATGAACAAATCTAAAAAAACACCTCTCCCCCTTTTTCACAGGCTCAACTTTTTACTCCCGACTCTTCTAGCTCCTCCCCCTGAGCGGTGCAGGAGGTTGGGGAATGGGGGTTGTGGTCAGTTCATCACACATTGTCTCTGCTGTGCCTTCCTCCTCACGCTTTTCCCTTGCTGCAGTGTGGGATCCCTCCCATGGGATACAGTTCTTCATGAGCTTCTCCAGTGTGGGTCCTTCCCACAGGCTGCAGTTCTTCATGAACTGCTCCAGCATGTCCTTTCCACACGGGCTGCAGTCCTTCAGGAATAGGCTGCTCCAGCGTGGGTCCCCCATGGGGTCACAAGTCCTGCCAGCAAACCTGCTCCAACGTGGGCTCCTCTCTCCATGGGTCCACAGGTCCTGTCAGGAGCCTGCTCCAGCATGGGCTGCTCACAGTGTCA
>NW_008795376.1:194528-207192 GCF_000699145.1 Aptenodytes forsteri | reverse complement strand
ATCGGACATGGGGGCAGCTTCTGGCATCTTCTCACAGAAGTCACCCCTGTAGCCCACCTGCTACCAAAACCTTGCCACATAAACTGAATACAAACAATAACTGGCATCTTTGTTGTCTCTTTCAGGAGAGAGATGAGAGCTGAACTCCCCTCTCCTCTCTAGGTGTGGATACCTCCAGGTCAGAGACCTGGTGTGTGGTACCAGCCACTGACTCTAGGCCTCAGAAGATCCCCTAGCAGCAGGCTATGTAGAGGAAACAAAGATGGCTCATGTTCCACAGGCCTCGTCCATGCTGCTCTGAATTGTCCAGCTAGGGCCTGCCCAACACCCTGGAACAACAGCTCTTTGCCAGCTCAGATATCCTTAGCTGGTTGCTGAGACTGTTTCTAAACTCTGGCTGCTTCTTCAGGAAGGTGTCACAGTATTTGTCTGATTGCTAGAGTGGGGGGCCAATTCTGCTCTCATCCAACATGTTTCCCCTACTGTTTTGACTCTCCTTCATTGAAACTGATCTGATCTAGTCAAATGCCTGTTTGGAAACTGCTGGGTGACTGCCATTCCATTTCTTTCTGCCTGGAATAATCCCTTGAGGTTTACACAATGTCTTGGTATTATATCAGTGGCCCAATTCATGTTGATACATGAAGTTTTGCTCCCTGCTAGGCAAATGCTCTCAGGTAGAGGTATGTACTGTGAGGGAGCTAGAGGCATTTCCAGGAGAAGAAACCAGGCTGGAGATGAAGTATGATGGAGCAGGCGCATCTTACTTTTGCCTTCAATCTATCTGTCTTGTTCGTTGCTTTGGGGCTCCTCTCTCTGCTTACGTGTTCCTCTTTACTCACGCAGGGCAAGTCTCAGACCTTAGCAGTTAAGCGCAAGGCAGAGTCGGAGGAGGAGAAGCAGGAATCACCCAGTGTCACTGCACTCCTGCCTGCCAGGTCCTCTCCTGTGACAGACAGCCCCAAAAACATGGAGGAGAAGAATGGCCTTGGAGGTGAGGTACAAAGGAGAGCTGTGCTTGTGCGTGCTAATGATCTGATCTTGTATTCCATTTGAAGTAGATGAAGCAAAGGTAACTGACTCTTGTGCTGTTAACTTTCCAGATAAATCTGATCCTGCTGCCATTGCAACCCCAAACACCACCTCAAGTGAAGGAGCATCAGTCACCCCCACCTCTGCTCCCACCCCAAACTTGGCAATGGTGTCACGTCAGATGGGAGACTCCAAACCCCCACAAGCCATCGTCAAGCCCCAGATCCTCACACACATCATTGAGGGCTTTGTCATCCAGGAAGGAGCAGAGCCCTTTCCAGTAAGGATTCTCCGCTGTGGGGGAAGGACATGTAGCGCGCTCTCGGGAAGGTGGTGGGCTTCCATCTTTGGACAGGAGTTTCTTTCCCCATGTTCCAATTTTTAGCCTGAGACACAGGCAGTGAAGAGGAAGGGAAAGGAGGGAGGTGTCATGCATGAAGCAAGGCATTAAGTGGTGGCATTAAAGAGAATGGGTTGGAGGGAGTAAACCAAATGTGACGGGAACTGTTTTCTCCAGTAGCCCCAAAACAATAATTTATGCAGGAATTGTAAGAAGGTTCTTCTCTCTGATTTTTAGTGAGGGAAAGATGCACTGCATTTTGAACAAGCAGGAAGTGAAGTTAAAGCAAATAAGGGGAAATGCAGTTACACGGAATTGCAGGATATTCAAGGCAGATAGTACTTGGTGATCTTTGAATGAACCGCTAAGCCTGTGAGTCAGGAAGGAGTAATAACTTTGTTCAGCATCTCTCCTTCCCTAGTAGGCAGAGGGATTCTTCTGAGCTGTAATAAGATATGAGTGGCATATACCTTGCAGAGGGTGGTGGCCACAGAGAATCCTTTACTGATGGGCCCAACTCTTTCTCTTCCTGTCCAGGTGGGTTGTTCTCAGCTGCTGAAGGAATCTGAGAAACCGCTGCAGGGAGAGGCTCCTTCTGGCCAGAGTGAAAACCTGTCCAGCAATTCTCCGGGAGGGGACAGTGCTTCTATGGGTGAGTTTCAGCACCAGGAGGCCTAGCTAGTGTTACTGAAAGTTTCTGCTCTCTGATACTGTATTACTAATTTTATACATTATGGACTTGTATCCCTTCCTGCTAACTCCTTAGAGACTCAAGCTATGGACCTAGGATCTCCTTTTCTTGAGTGCCAGAATACAATACTTTGTTGTTGTTGTTAATATGATCTAACACATCCTGTGTTGGTAGTAAGCAGAAGAATCTGAACTGTACCTGTCTCTAATGACTCTGAAGGCTGTGAAGGATGTGTGGATGCAGCAGAGAGTGCAGCGATGGAGATTCCCCCACAGCCTTGTAGGATATGAGGGATATGCTATTTTTTGCTTGTTCAGCGAAACGGTACTGACAAGGAGAAATAAACTGGTCTGTTCACTATCCTGGGATCCTAATTAGTGGAGCTTCTGCCTCTCCTTCCCCAGCTTCTTCCCCAAGCTAACTGCTTAGTAGATTCAGTAAAGAATAGTGCTTGGAATCTGTCTGCTTAGAAGAAGAGTAGTGGAATGGGGAATTGTTGTGTATGATCTGCTTCAGTTCAGAAGCTAAACTGGTGTGTATCTCTGTATCTCACTAGAGCTTGATAAGAAGGCAAACTTGCTGAAGTGTGAATACTGTGGGAAGTATGCCCCAGCAACCCAGTTCCGTGGCTCCAAGAGGTTTTGTTCCATGACCTGTGCTAAAAGGTAATAGCAAGACATAATCTTCCTTTTCTCTGACCGTACATTCTCTGGAACTTGGCATGTGCCCCCTCTCCAGGTAGTGTACAACACTTCAGTACATCTGATCTTCCCTCCATGGGATGCACTGGCCACAGAGATCCTTTAGGACTCTAAATTATTTGTGAATGCTTCTAGGTCTGGAGAGGTGGATGTGGTGTTGAGTGTAAACAGGATTTCTGACTTGCTCAGAAAATGGAATGGGAAGGGGGAAGTTCTTGGGCTCCAAAGAACCTCTCTTCAGTCACATGTACATTCGACTGACAAGACGAATGCATACTGGTAGCTGTCTGCTGTATCGGTACTAGACAAAGACATGAGGGAGCATTGGGGGAAAAAACCTGGGGACAAGTTAGATTAGTCATTGCTGCCTCCTATTGATAGCAGAGTGCTTGTTATGGGTCTTTTTTCCCTTAGGGGAATGACTTAATTGACCCTTGAGATGTTAGATCAAGACTGGTGTCCAAATATTGCTTGTGTCAGAAGTCTGGACTGGTTCCTTCCAAGGGGAAGTCTTAGAAGGAGGAGGAACAGAACTTGATGGTAAAGAGGAGTTTTATCCCCATCTAGAGCAAGGAGAAGCAGTAGGTTTAGATAGTTGCTGTTTTCCTAACTGCTGCTTTGCTTCTACTTACTTGAGGTACAATGTCAGCTGCAGCCATCAGTTTCGGCTGCAGAGAAAGAAGATGAAGGAATTCCAGGAAGCTAATTATGCCCGTGTCCGCCGACGGGGACCACGGCGCAGCAGCTCTGAAATTGCTCGAACAAAGATCCAGGGCAAGCGCCACAGGGTAAGGACAGAGTCCTGTCTGCCTCTGTCGAGGCAGATCTCAGTGTAAGAGTTGTCACTGCTGGGTGTACCACTTTCTCACAGTGGATGTAGTCGTACAGGACGTGCCAAGTGCACATTGACACAGTTGTTACACAAGGCACAGTGAGCTGTTCTAATTGCTCATTGACTGCAAAAAGTGGATTCACATTTGTACTTGTTCTGTTCTCTCTGTGTTCACTCCCGCCTGTGTCTCGGAGGTCTCAGTGAGTGAGATCAGCTGGCAGCCTTGGTAGAAAACAATGCACTTTTCCCGTTTGATTAGCATGCTTCCACATGAATGATTTGAGTCAGATTATAGAAGAATGGAATGAGCTTCAGAGCTGACATGAGGAAGAGGAATGGATGGGGGGAGGATGGGGAGAAGGAAGAGGAAGGGAGGCGAGAGTAAAGTCTCCCCTTTCTGGCATCGGGGAGCTCTTGTGTCAGCTGCCCCTGGACCAACAGTCTGAGACAGTTGTCCCAAACTGTTGGGACAACTTCTGCTGCTCCCAATGTCTTGTTTTGCACCTAGTAATTGTGAATTTCTTACAAAGCACCTTTTTTCTTTCTTTCTTTCCTATGGGCTTGTAGGGCCAGGAAGACTCAAGTCGAGGCTCTGATAACTCCAGCTATGATGAAGCTTTGTCCCCTACATCTCCAGGACCCCTGTCAGTAAGGGCCGGTCACGGAGAAAGGGACCTGGCAAACTCTAGTATGGCCCCACCTACCCCAGATCTACATGGCATCAACCCAGTCTTCCTGTCCACCAATCCCAGTCGCTGGAGTGTGGAGGAAGTGTACGAGTTCATTGCATCACTGCAAGGTGAAGTTAAGATCCTCTCCTGCAGTCCTGTGATCCAGTAGCATGGGGAAATTTGTTGGCTCTCTTTCTGCAAAGAAAGTGGTGTCAGCGGTGCCTAGTGCTTTTACTGTACTTTTTGCATGTTTCTGATTTGGAGTAGATCATACAGATGGATGAGTTGTACTCCTCAGGCAGCCTGTGGAGTAGAGTGGGGATGGGGGTTGGTTAGATTCCTAGCTTGCTTTCTGTACCTGCCAGAGGCCCAGAGAGTGGGAACAAGGGGAGTGCCCAGGGCGCATGTTTCTCAGTGCTGTTTTTTTGGTTTCACAGGGTGCCAGGAGATTGCTGAGGAGTTTCGGTCACAGGAAATTGATGGCCAGGCCCTGTTGCTTCTGAAGGAGGAACACCTCATGAGTGCCATGAACATCAAGCTGGGACCAGCTCTCAAGATCTGTGCCAAGATCAATGTCCTCAAGGAGACCTAACAGCTCTGAAGCCAGAGGTCTCACTTTTGCTCTGACCCCAGGGCAGCTGCCAGCTTTGGAGCATCCTGCTGGGGCGGGGAAGAATGGGACGGTCCCCTGTGGTCTTGCATTCAAGAAGAATGAGAAGGAATTTAACTGATTGAAACTGCCATGCACAAGCCCATGTCTTGGTCTCTTAATGGTGCTACAAGGGGGAGGAAAACTCCCAGCTGGGGCCTTGAAACATCTTTCCTTCTTCCTGATTTTGAATATGCCTCTCCCGTATACTACATAAAGATGGGAAGGGGACCTCTTTCTGTCTTAGCAGACTTCTGAAAGGGAACTGCCCTTGCCCCTTCTTGCTACAGCAGGTCTACTAGATCTTAGTTTTGAATCTTGCTGTGCCAGAACTTGAGGCATAGGAAGAGCCGGCCCCACACGGACAGTGGGAGCAGCTGTGCCTGGGGCATTTAGGAAGGGGAACTAGTAAATTCCAAGTGACAGAGGTGGACAAACAAGAATTTGAGCAAAAGGGGTTGCTGCTGTTTCACTCTTAAAAAAAGACCTAGGCTGTTCATGAACTGGGTTTAATAGCCATTCCAGCATGCATACCAAACTTGAAGGCCTGTGGCAATAGGAGCTGCCTTAGCTTTACTGTCTCCTGTAGAGATGCAGAGTGAACACAAAGTGTTGTGGCAGCTATTTGCTCCAGATGCTCCTCTCTGAACCAGAGGAGGATTTATCCTGAGTACTTATGACAAGGTGATGGGAAAATCGAAGGGGAGGGGGAGTGTCTTATGCTGGGGAACCCTGCAGCACTAGGTTTATCTCCCCATTGTGCTGGGGCATAATTTACAGATCCAAAGCAGGCTCCAGAAGCGCCAAGGCTCTTCATAAAATGGGCTGGGGTTTTGGTTTTGGGTTTTTTTTGTGTTCTCTTATCAGTTTGTATTATTTTTGTGTCTGTCTTCATTATCCTCAGGAGAGCTTATGGGACAAAGTTTAAGCTGGCAGGATTGTATTGCCTGCCTCAGGCTTTTTTTTTTTGTTGTTGTTTTGGTTGGTGTTGTAAAACAAATTTCTCTTCCTCAGTTAAAAAAAAAAAACCAAACCAAAAAAGCACCCTCCAACAACTGAATACTAATCCTTTAATGCTACTTCTCTTTTCTAAGGCATAGAATTATGTTATAGGCTGAGTCCCTCCCTTTCAGCCCCTCCAGGTTTGTTTTTTTTTAAGGACCAAGTGTGGTATTCTGAAGTTTTGTAACCAGATTGCCAAAGGTGAAAACCTGAGCAGAGTGCTTCTCATCCAGGAGCACCTCTGCCTCAAACAGGCAAAAGACCTGAAGAAATTACACAAAACATGAAGAGGTAAGTGCCCCCTAGAGCCAAATACCTGAAAGCAAGATGATTTTATAAACCATGTGTCTCAGCTTTTCTGTTTTCAGAAGTTTCACGTGAAATATTTGAGTGAAACTAAGACTGTTCATTGTGGAAAGCACCTACTGTTGCAGGAAAGTGGTAGTGGCAAGGCAGGAGGCCTAATAGCATAGGTAGGAAAACATTAGAGATCTTTGGAATGGCTCTTTATTGACCCATGTTAGAAAAAGAGAGGAGGGAAAGTGCTTAGAAGATGGATAAAATGTGGCAGCAGCTTCCTAGTCTTAACTGTACTGTTGAATCTCACTTTAATGACATCCTTGTTTCTGTGAGAGGAGACTTCTGAGACTTGTTGAATCAAAATAGGCCCAAAGGAAGCTGCCCATGCTTGCGCCCTGGTAACACTATTTGGTCTGATGTAATTTGGGGGCAGGGAAGGGGGAAGGTTAGAATCTCTAACCGCAATCAGCAGAGGAAGGCTGCCCTTAAACCATTTTATCCTTAGCAGGCTGGGTGTGATAAAACTCCTGTTTAGTTTGACCCTTGGCAGGGTGGGCAGGCAGCTAGCCTGCCTATGTTACTAGCTACTTCTGAGGACCGGATTTTATTTCAGTCAAATGGGAAGGCTTCACTTCTTCATTTCATGTTCAGTGTTCTTAATAAAAAATACTTGTTCAGGCTTTGTAAGTCTGGCTGCTTTTCAACGTCCTCTCCCCACCCTCCCCAACCTGAACATTAAACTAGTGTTTGAGAAGTACAACCTTCATCAAAAAGTGACTTCTGATTTTTATTACTGCAGAGAAATACAGAGCGTAGGAAACTTTTCCCATCTGTAACTACCTGAGCTTTTAATAACTGAACTTTTCCCATCTGTAACTACCTGAGCTTTTAAAGTTTCAGTTATTAAAGATGTGTACACCCCTCCCTCTCAAGCCCTAAGGGAACTGAAGTCATACAAGGTGGCAGCAAAAAACATGTACTAATAAGAGATCCATTCCTGGCAAAAGAATTTCAGGCACAAGGCACCACACCCTTGGATAAGAAAGATGCTCTGGCACCAAAGAAAGCTCCTGTTACATCAGCACAACACTTCACCAGTTTTTTTGGTCATTTTATTTTTGAAAGTTGTGTTTTGTACAAAAAAAATTACCTTAAACACCACCATGAAAAACAGTAACAACAGACTTAGTGACTTCCTATTTTTCCCATGTTATGAGAAAGATTGAGACCGTAACAAAAGTCAAAGAAAGCAGGAATTGTTCGCCCACTCTAAACCCAGCAAGAAAGCAGGGCCATGCCTCTTCCCTCAATGTCACTGTTCAGACTGCTTTGGTAGTACTAAAAATACAGGAACCTTGTCTGTGCTCTGCCGTTAGCGGTAGCAGCTTGCTTATTCACAGTCTCTGCCCTCAAGACTGAGGACAGTTCTCTGCCAGCCTACAGTAGGGCAGAATGGGATTGCTTAGAGTCTAGCCCCTCACATAAAAAGCAATTAGGAATCAAGACACCAAGTTCCTGAAGGTTGCAATTAAGTCTTTACCACCCAGCTGTAGCTGCTTTTCACCAGGGCCCCAGGAGAAGGTCTCTCTCACTCCCAGCCAGCAGCAGTATGCAAGTACCGTCTGCACAGGGCAAGTATCTTAAGACTGGTCTGCACCACACTTAAGGGGACAGTGATTTATGAAAGGTGACCTTGTAAGCGTGGGAGTCCTTTATGCAGTTTTTAATGTGTTAGCATTCTTGTCCTTGGCTTCTGTGGTTCCTTTTTTATAAAAATAAATTCTGGTAGCTTCATGGGGAACTCTTGGAGAGCATGGAATCACAATGCTGACAGTGACAAAACTGTGTGGGCAGTCACCTCGGGAAGCTTGTAACAGAACTCAAGTGACAGCTATCATCTGTCTCATTCTGCCTTGAAGTCAGTTCAGCAAGTGTTCCCTTTACTTAGCAGCACGTCATTTCCTTTTGCTTCTCAATGATTGAGAAGACTGAAACAATAGTCTGACTGAACTGGAAAGTCACAAGACTGTATTTAACTCCTATAGTTTTTGTATCACTGCCCCTCTCCAGTCTGAGAGGATGGCATGCATCCCTTTTCATCTGTTGAAGGAAACCGGTGTGTACTCTTCAACATATTACCATTAGGAAAAGAAAAGACTGCAGAGGTGCTAATGCCTCTTCCACCCCCACGGAGTCTGGCGTAGAGCACTCTGTGCAGGATATGCTGGCAGAAACAGTGCGTAACAGTGCAGAAGCTAGAAAAGCTGAAAATGCATTAAAAGAAAAATAATTCCAGTGTCTTAAAGATCCTGTAAACCTGAGGAGGGGGGAAAAAAAAAAAAAAAAGGACACAAAAGATCCCTCCTACAGTCTCGGCTGTTTTAACCCACTGCCTCATTTTCCTTCCCCTTCCTGCACCCATCCACGGCCCTTTTTTCCTCTCAGCGATTCATCTCCCATTCCTGCTCAGTGCTGAACGCTCGTATTGCATTCTCGCTGTCTTCTAGTCAACTCTCAGCACTTTCCCCCCCCCAGCTCTGCTGCATTTTTGAAAACCTAAACCAGCATTATATTCATAAGACATGCCTTCAGGGACCAGTGCCGTTCACACCCAGAGGCATCCATGGGAATTGACACACCAGAGACGCTGAAAGCAAATAGCATAAAGAAAATCAGAAGTGAGAGAAGGAGAACTGGCTGGGAGGCACCCGACTAAACAAGCGCTGGGGAGATGGGGAGAAAAGAACTCAGTGTGGAAAGCCTGTCACATTGGTAGCAAATGGTCATCCCGTTCTTCTGACTCCTCACCCAGCTGGTCATCACCCACACCACGGTATGCAGCTGGCGCATTTCGAGGCTTAGATCGGCAGACAAAGTCACAGCCATCCTACAAGCACAAGATATTGCACCCAAATCAGACTGTATGCAATCCAAAGCACAGCAGCTTCTGCGATTTCTCTTGTGCTAAGGGATCATGCCTATCCCCGTGCTACCTGGGACAGGACCCCAAAACTTGTCTTGACAAGAGAAGCACACATACAAACATCCTACTCGGTCTTGAAAGCCCTGGGCATACTGATTAACAGTACGCAGCAACATCATGCTGAGACGAGCATGGAGGATAAATGGCACTGCCTACGGTGACCAAGGAAGGGTTTCAGGGAGTCGGACACGATCATTTCACAGTCCCCAGCTTAACACTCCTACCTGGAATGTGTTAACCGCTAATGAGCATGTGTTCTAGTTTGTTATGTAGCAATCTCAGGATATCGGCAGGGAATCAAGACTCGGCAAGGATTCAAAAATAGAGTACTCGGGGAGAAAAAAAAACCCTACAAAAAAACCCCCAACAGATATCCTCTTCTTCTGCCTCAGAGTACGCTACCCTGGTGGTAGGTCTACCCAAGAGACATAGTCCACGAAGGCAAGGCAGATGCCATTTCCTCCTGTCCTAACATATGGGCCAGGCTGGGAATATACAGGGATTTTCACTCACCGCCACCAAATTGCCCAGATCTTGCCAGAAGGCAAAGTGAGGAAACTGCTCCATGCCCTTTGCTCCCACTACAAGGCGCTGGTAGAGGAACCCACCAATGATGTAGACTGCAATCAGTGAAGCAAACCTGGAGGGCAGAATTAAAAATCAGAGCTGAGGAAATCGTATAGACAACCTCTTCCAAGCCAGCCACCTGCCTCGGATTGGTATTGGAGCAAGCAGCTGAGCACCACTCAAAAACAGAGCTATAAACAGAGACCAGACCAGAAATGGTCCCCAAAATATTGATCTGCTAGTATAAATCTTTCAGCAGCATTACATGAAGTAGTGCCTCTAAGCACAAACACAGAAAATGAGTCAAGGCTCCTGGTCTGAATTCCCAGCTCTGGCAAAAAGCTGTTGTACAATTTTAGGAAGTCACGTCTTCCATGTTTCAGTGCACTTGCCTGTAAACTATGAAGGAGGATGTCTACAGGGAACAGAGCAGCTCTGCAGCATCATGCCTTGTGCAAGAGCTTTTGTCCAAAAAGCTCAGAGGCACAGTAACATCTAACAATGGCTGTGGATAGGTATACCACAATTATCTATTCTAGTATAGCATTTGCTATGTTTCTAAATGGCAGTGGAGATTATGGCCCAGACACGAACAGCTCTTCCAATGACTCACGTGATCAGTAGAATGGAGCCAACGCTGAGGTGCGAATCCTCAGCTGGGCAAGCCACACTGCTGTCCATCTCAAAGAGGTAGAAACACTCCTGCTCCTTTTCCCGCTCTTCCGAAATAATGCTGAATGAACTCTGCAATTTGGGAAAAGCTAAGTCATGTGAAAATATGCCCAGACATGCTGAACTTTACCAGAAGACAGTTTTATCACTGCTGGTGCAGCTAGGCAACAGACACTGGAGGACAGAAGAAAACCTTGCTGCCTCCTCAAAGCCCTTCTGCTTATAAACAACCGTTTGCCTGGCAGCCTCCTGCTCCTCTCCCCCCTTATGTGTCACTCACCGCTGTAACTCCCCGCTTGCAAGAAATCATTATCACAGCTCTTCTCTTCTCACCACTGCAGTGCCTGCCATATGAATCACCTCCTTTATAAATCAGCATGATCCAGTCACCTGCCAAAGAGAGAAACAATATAGGCTGCAAATCCAGATCAGGAGGTGAAAGGCAGATACTAAATAAGAAAAGTATTGAGTAGAACCTTACTTCCATTGAAGACCTGGGTTTCATTGATTCTTCCTATCACTGTGGTCCTTCCATTCTGTCTATCTGTTTGTACCAGGCCACCAAAATCGTGCAAGGTGCTGTTGACCTCCCTGCACACCCTGAAATGGTAGACGTAGTTTTCCGTTTTGCCTTTCTCAACAGTCACGTTAAACCTGCAGCAGGGAGAGGACAGAACAGACAGCCCGTAGGATTACAAAGAACATGGTTCAGAGCAGCGGACACTCGAGACCTGGAAGCCAGTCACAGCCCGTACTAACGGGGGAGCCCATTCTGCAGTCTGGCCCCAAATCTTCTCCTCCCCTTGGGCTAAGGGTAGGCACTGCGCAGCCCAAGGCCTGCAGTGTGTTGTACTGTACCTCATTTGGCTCAGGGGTTCTAGTTTCTTCAGCAGGGCTCTTTCCATTTGCGACTCGCTGCTCTCGTCACCAACCACATCGCAGCTCCTCTCTTTCGACTGTTCAGCCCCCACACCCACAGCAAGGGCCATAAAGACTGCCAGCACAGCAGAGGTATGGCAAGGTGATGACATCCTGGGCGCACACCACGGAGAACACAGAGGATTGACTGTTTCAGGCCCCTGCAAACTAACTTCAGGGTCACGGAGTCAGTGATTGGCCACTTCCTCAGCCCTGACTGCAAAAAAGGAGAAGTCAAAATCTAGAAACATCTCACAGTTCCCAAAAGACAGGAAATCTAAGCCTCGTGCATAGTCAAAGACAATTCACTGGGCCGATTTGGGATTCTTTCCCGAGTTTTGCCTCGGGACTGCAAAACGTTTTGCTGCTGAGCACATTAATTAGCATTGATTCATCCAGGGCAGAGCCCAGCAGGCTGAATGCTGGAGTAAGTTTCAGGCATAAGCCATTGTTTGTTATTGCATCGCACTGAGAAGCCAGTCAGCAGAAAATTATTTACCAGGCCTCTAATCAATCCCCTTTGCGACTCTCATGTGAAGAGCTTGCAGGCAAGAGCCACTGTGATTAGCCAGGCTCTGTTTGTTCAAGTGCCTTAATCTTAATAATTATAGTTATGTTATCTTTCTAGTACTACTTTAGCTGAGAATCTGAAAGCGTTTGATAATACCAAGCCGCAACTTCACAGAACAGTTTTCTTCTGTTTACACGGGGGAAGAAGGGAAGGAGGAGACTGAGACATCCTTTGTAAGACCCAACCGAAGCGGCAGTAATGAAGATAATAATGAAATCTAGAAGATTTGGCTCCCGGGTTCATGCGAAAATCACGTACGAGACATTCAGGGATTGCACCAGCCAACCACAGTGGCGCAACAGATTCCCCTCTGCTTCTCCCGCCGCAGATTTCAGTAAAGCTCCAGACGCTGGCGACCCACAATTCAATAAGCACCTGGCTGCAGCTCGGCAGAGAGCCTGCTAGAGGGACAGCCCGTTTGGCTGAACCCAGTGATTACCCCCCACCCCCGCAGAGCCCGCCGTGACAGCTTGCGAGCTCCGATCGCCACGGGGCTCAGATGCAAACATGACGAGGTTTTAGATACGCTGAAATGAGGAAGCCCGTGACACAAGAACTCGTGATTCGTCTCTCGCAAGACGAAAGGCAGGACCCTGCCCTTCGCACTAGCCACGGCTTCTCCGGGCAACTCGCCGGCAAACGCTTCGCTCACACGCAGGCTGAAGCAAAAAGCGATGCCGCGACGCTGCGATTCTCCCCTTGGCCGGTTACCGCGCCGGCTGACCGCCCCGGAGG
>NW_008795376.1:165503-193583 GCF_000699145.1 Aptenodytes forsteri | reverse complement strand
GCAGGCGGGTGAACCCGTCGTCCGTGGGGGTGAAGGGCTTCCCAGCGCCATGGAGCCGTTGCCTGCCTCTCCCCTCGCTCCCTCTGCCGAGGGCAGTAGTAGGCCCTCGCTGCCCGCGCACGTCCGGAGCGACTTCTCGTTAAACAAGCAAGGGAGACCATTCTTCATAAAACTGGTTCGTGGCCTTGATCCTTCTGATTTGGTCCCCGCCCGACATACTGTTTTGTTACACTTCCGAATAAAGGTGTCTCCTCCGACTCCTGCAGGTTTTGCCACTGCAGAGGAATTCCAGGTCCAGCTGATCATGCACAAGGTTGGTGGACGTGAGCATCTTAAGTGTGATTAATAAAGCTATAAATGATTTCAGACTGGCATATTTAAAGGACGTTTCTCTTCTTAAGTCATGCCCCCACTGTGATGGTAAGAGAGTCCACTTTCCAGGGCTCTGTTACAGGAAGGGACGGATGTTCTTTGCCAGAGCTCTGAGGCTTTTGCATCTTTTAGTTAAGAAAGAAATGCTGGATGTAGTGAACTGTCAACATGCTAGAGAAGCCACTTGTTTGAGGGGGGTTTGGGAGGCTTCCCTACGGCATGCTGCTTCAGTAGTGAGGAACTGGGAAGGAGCGTTGCTGGCTCCTGGAAAACTGATCGATTTAGTCCTGCTGTGATTTGTGTCCTACTGCTAATTCCACTGGGAGTATGGCACAGACATCTCAGCTGCGGAAGTCAGACTTATTTATATCCACACTTAGCTATTAACGGTGTGTTGCCTGCATGGCCTCCTATAGAGCGATCGCTTCCTCTCTATTTCCTGTCCAAACTAAGAAGTCAACTTCTTGCTGGTACTTGAGAGAAAATGGTCAAAACAGACCATCAATATCAAAACAGAGCTCTTCATTCTTCCCCGCCAGCCTTCACTTCTCCACTTGTTCACAAATTACGCCATCTTCATGATCACACTGGCCCTGCAGGCAGCCTGGAGTGCCTTTGGCTGCAACCTTTTCCCCTTGGTCTGGGCACTTAAGCAGTGTCTGAATCTTGCTGGTTTCTTTCCGGCCACACAGATTACATTCCCAACTAAAGTCTCATCATGACTATAGCAAATTCTCCCTCTCTGGGCTTGACAGCTGTCTTTAGACTTCAATATTCGTTCAAATATTCAGTCTCTCCGAATTACTATTCAGGAGAGACTTTCTTCCTCTTGCGTTGCTCTGCTGTCTTCTGCCTTCCCCTTCCTTTCAAGTACAGACTCCCCGTCTTGCTGTCTACAGGCCCTACCCAGGTATGGAAGGAATCTTGTGGGTGCAATGTGCCACTTTTAGAGGCAAGTGTGTGATGGAGGAATTTGCAGAAATACCCAATCCGTGCCTTCCCAGACATGTCTATTGTAACAAATTGGCCGCAACACTCTGTATCAAACTAAGCATCCTCCGGGGCAATCACTTCTCAAATTTACAGCATGTCACCAGGAATGGGGAGCAATCATCCCTATCCTAGAACTGAAAACCATGGCAAACTCCCTTGTTGAGAATGCCCAGGCAATTCTTGTAAATGAACTGTACCAGTGAGGAAGATGTACAGCCTGAGCCTGGCAAACACGTCCAATCTGAGTATGAACTGGAAGGGATCAGAATCTGGATCAAAACAAAAAACAGCCAACCGTGCAGCTAAGAGGTTTCTCAGGATGACAGAAACATCAGTACTCCCCACCATTCTCATTAGTGGTCACTCTTCACTACCTCAGAAGAAAACTTTCCTTTCCTGTTATTGCTGACCACAGAGTCACAGAATGGTTGAGGTTGGAAGGGACCTCTCAAGGTCATCTGGTCCAACCCCCTGCTCAAGCAGGGCCACCTAGAGCCAGTTGCCCAGGACCGTGTCCACACTATTCTCCATGGAGGGAGACCCCACAACCTCTCTGGCCAACCTGTGCCAGTGTTCAATCACCCTCCCAGTAAAAACGTTTCCTGATATGTTCAGAGGGAACATCCTGTGTTTCAGTTTGTGCCCACTGCCTCTGGTCCTGTCAGCAGGCACCACTGAAAAGAGCCTGGCTCTTCTTGTACCCTCCCTTCAGGTATTTATATACATTAATGAGATCCTCCCCAAGACGTCTCTTCTCCAGGCTAAACAGCCCCAGCTCTCTCAGCCTTTCCTTATAGGAGAGATGCTCCAGTCCTGTCATCGTCTTTGTAGCCCTTCACGAGACTCTCTTCGGTATGTCCATGTCTCTCTTGTACCGATGCTGTTGAGATGTTGACTCAGAGGGTCTTGAGGGATGCCAACTCTCAGTGCCTGCCTGTGTCTCAAGCACATTCACACTGGGTGTTGGGTGTAGAAAGAGTTCCTAGTAGAAGTGTCCAAAGCTCACAAGGCTTCCTTCTCAAACCCATGCTGTCCACCTCTACTTCCCTCTTGACAGCAGTTGGGCTGCCAGTTTGCCATAGCCATTGCTTATCCCACTTTTCACCTTGTAGTCTTGGTATTTACCTTTTTCATCTTGTGTTCTCACTATCTACCTGCTTCTGTCCTGAGAGAGAGCTCTTCAGAGTGACACACATTCTCACAATTACTATGTCAGTCTAATCACCGCCCCTTGCATTGGCAACAATTAGAATACCCATGAACTTTGTGATTAATCACCTCTTCCACTAACGGCTGTTCTTAAGACATCCCTCATCAGGTTAGGAAATGGAAGTTGTTGCACTTCCACTGCTCTCCATTCTGTTGTAAATTTGGTTATTTTGAGCAGCTGGAGATAGAGGTTGCAACTTCACATTTCTTGTCTTCTGAATGTAGCCTCAGGTTTCCTGTTTCACAGCCCTGTCGCTCAACAGCCTGATCGAAACATCTTGTCATATGCTCTCTTTGCTTTGGCATGGAGGGAAGCAGATCAGAAACTTCTGCAGCTGAAGCAAGTGAGGAAATAATTTATACTTCTGTCAAATTCTCTCAGACTCCGCCGCCGAGGGCCAAAGCTGGATGGGAAAGGAGAGGTAAGGAAGCTGGATGAGGTAGGTCAACAAAAGATTTTATTTCAAGCGAAAGCAAGTTCTAACAAAAACACTCTGAGCTGGCCACTGACTTTGCGTACCAGCTCACGGTGCTGTTGCTTTTGCTCTAAAATTACCGTGAGTGTTTTACTGTGATAAAAGCCGATGGGTCGGAGACCCAGCATTGTTTTCCTCCCTGTCTCCGTCAGACCCTTTCGGTGTTTACTCCCGGGCGTTCAACCCAGGCATCCTTTTCTCCAAAAGAGGTTTGCAGTTTTGAAGTTGTCTGCTTGTCAGCAATAAGAGATTGTCAGCAATAGTTCTTTGAAGGGCAGGCGAGATGCGAGTACAGATAAATTAGAAGCGTATGCTAATCAGAGATCAGAGGCAGAGGAGGCATATGAGATCATCCATTCTCTCTCCCATGGGGCTCTGCAGGATTCTTTTGTGATACATTTTTTCCTGTGTTTTCTCTGTTCTAGTTTTACATACCTCCCAGTGAGCAAATTTTCAGCTTTTGCCTTGAGAGAGTTCTGCAGGGCATTTTACTACCAGGAAGATTTTCTTAGTGCTTTCCTTAAATTTTCTCTTCCCTTATTTCCGCTCCATTCCCCCTGTTCAGGCCTTGCAAATGTCACACTGAGCAAGTTCTCTGGCTGCTTAGTTGAGAAATACCGCCTTAGAAGAGTGAGATTTTGCATTGATGATCATTCTTTATAAGCGTCTCCTTCCCATGAGCTGATTGCTTTTCCTCTTAAATGCCTGTGTGCTTTAGATGACCTGTGTTGCATTGGCTGCAACACTAATGGTTGACCTTAGCTTTTTTCAGAGCTGTTACAGCAAAGGGGGCTCTTGCTCTGGGATACGAGATTTCTGTGCCCTGATCAGAATAACTGCATACATCTGTGGTTGTTACTGCTGCGTGGTCACTTGCTGCACTATGGAAACATCACTGCACAGAAACCCCCAGGCTCCTATCTGGTAGTCACACTCCATCTGCTTGGAAGGCAGTCTTGCTTTTGCATGTGTTTTCATCAGAAATGATGTTTTCTGTTGCATCAGAAAACACAGGGACATCCCTTCATTCCCTGCCATTTGTGTCCACTCCCACCCTGTTGGAGGTGGAGATTACCCGATGCCCTCTTGAGAAGTTTGCAATTTTCTTTTTAATATTCCTCCTCTCCAAATTCCTTTATGTATCCTCATCTTTTTGAGCTGAAGTCAGAGGGCCTAAAATAAGGAAGCTGAACTTTGAACACACTTTCTGAGCATATTATTTGATTATTTCCCAGCTCTCTTCTGCATACGAGGAGTCCCTAAGGAGCGCAGTTTAAGTACTTTTCTTTAGAAGATCTTTATTTTCAACTCTGTCCCTGTCTCCATCACTTTTGAGAGATGTGCTCTCAGGTATTTCATCTCTGTTTTCAAATGCACACCCTTGCTACCAAGTCATCCCTGTGATGCAGTATCACAGGTATATCACAGGTGTATAGATCAGTCCTCTGGTCAAACCAACTGTTTTTGGCTCTCACGGACTTCTCAAAAATGAAGAGTTGCCCTGGCTGTCTTCTGTTTGGCTTCCAGAGAGCCTTAGATATGCCACACTACCAAAATGTCAGTCCAGCAGTCACTTAAGACAGTGTTAGCCTGTGTGGCGTGCTTGTAGTAACAGCCATAACCAGGTCTGTGCCATAGCCAAGGACAGGATCCTCGTTTCTCAAATCCTCCTCCTCGGCCCTAGGTGGTCGTGCTGCTCCCATACTGACGTAGGCAGGAGCTGAGGGGAGCTATTTGGGACAGTGCAATGACATTCTTCAGATTGTCCTAGAAGACTTGAATTATAAAGTGCTAACAGCTTTCAGTTTTTGAACTGAATCTGGACTCCCAAACCTAAAAATATTGGGTCATTTTGCTTGCAGATGAATGCAGCATATCACAGTCATTTCTCCAAAGCACTGACAGACCTAACTGGGTGTTTTGTATGCTAGAAAGTTATAACATTGGATATTTACGTTAAATGTCCACCGGTCCACTTCTCCCTTCTCTTGGGGAGACTCTTCCACAGTTCCTCAGACAACCACATGGAAATATTTCTGGATGCTCCATTCAGATTTCCCTCCTCGGTTTCAAACTTATCCCAGGTACTTCTCCCTTCCTTTTCTACAAGAGCTTCACAAGTACTCCAGGGGCTGAGGATCAAGCGCAAACCCCTGAACCTGTTTTAAAAAGGGGGAACTGCAGGGACTCCGTTTTGCAAGGGGTAGAAATCCTGATTTATGAAGTTTTTTATGCCACTTTCCTGGGTTGATCACTGCAGTTCAAGTGAGGCTCAAATTCACCCTGAATGCTTCAATATGACTTGCGCTCTTCACTCTCTTTTTTTCCTCCCAAAATTATCTAACGGCATACTTTTTCATTTCTAAGAACTGAAGTGAACTCTCCCACTGCTTTGGTTGTGGAGGTGCCCTGGGATTTTGTTTTGATGCTGAGTTGAGTCAGTTCCTTTTTTCTGCAGTTGGTTTGAAACAATAGAGGGTGAACTGCTCTATTCATTGCCAGGAGGCACCAGCTGGGATGCCCGGTGCTGACGTTTAAGGATTAACTGTTTCATTGACTGTCATCCCAGTCTCCTTGTCCTGGAAGTAGTTTTCCCTAAAATCCGGAACAGTGATCTGGAGGATGCAGGAGATGATAGCTTCTTTGGGAGGCAAGAGAGGAAGGAAAACAGAAGTGCAAATCCTCAGAAATGTGGTCTCAGAACAAAGAATTATGTTTCAACAGATATTTATCCCCTTTTACTTAGTTTTCAGTTGTCATCTGCAGAGAAGAAGCTCCACCCTACCCCTTAACCTCGGGCTGACTCCATTCTCTTGAGGCTTAATCTGATGGCAAAACCCACGTCACCAGAGATACAAAGGTGACCTTACAAGAGGAATAGCGAGCAGGCAGAGAGAACAGCTACCCAGTTCAAGTCCTTCAGTTCTCCCATAGTCCTCTTGCGTGAAGCTGAGGAGTAGGTTGTAACTGAAAAGTCTTTCAGTATTTTGTAACTGAAAAGAGATGGGTTTTTGTTTTTTAATAATGATTAAAAAAATAAATAAATGTTGGTATTTTTTAACTACAAGTGGGGCAGCTAGAAGATCCTGCAAGCTTCAGGAAACACAACAAAACCTTTACCTTTGGAAAGATCTTTCTACCAGAAGAATGATGCCTACAACAAAGCTCCCTCATGCTCACCCTTGTTACCTTAGAAACTTCTTTTAGCCAAAACCACAGGTCTAAATATATTGCTATAAACCAGAAACTGATCTTAAAACCAGTGAGCCTGCAAACCTCTCTAAGATAAAAATAAATTATTTTTTATTAATTTATTGATCTGGTCTACTTTCTGTATTTGGACAAAGCTTCCAATGCTTAAAGGATGCGTTCTTGTTTTTAAGTGAAGTCCGTTCCCCTTCTGTTTTAGCGCTGGCTTTCTTTCTCCTTCCCACAATATTCTTGATACGTGATGTGCATTTGTTTTCAGCCTCCACCAAGAGATCCTAAAAAAAGTCTCCCCTACCGCTTACAAATATTTTATTCTTTTAGCCATCCCTTTTAATTTCTCTCTGACAAACTGCCTCATTTTCCTGTAGTTTCCCATTTTGAAATTATTATACCACAGTGCCTTTTGCTGTTGTTGTTGTTGTTGTTGGTTTTTGGCTCTGTTGAATCTCAGTGCATTTGTGTTCACTGCAGCAGAGAAGCTGCTGGATGGAGCCATGGTGAGCCAGGTGGCCTGAGCACGGCTCAGGGCAGTCACGAGCTGCTTCGCTTTCTGTGTCTCCCAGCTCGCCACTCTGCAAGGTGCCTATTGACAGTGTCTAAGCATTGAGTCTCAGCATCATGCCCTGACATGGCATTTGCTTAATTTAATGCGATTAATTGATGCCTGTCGTTGTCACTGTGCTTCCTTCGTGGTTGCTCTGGTTCTTTTTGCAGGTTCATGAGTGCTGTCACCATCCTTGTCTAGCATATAATTCCAACCCCATGCATTTAGTAGTATTTGCCTGGTCTGCGGGTTGCTGTTACTGTTACCTCTTGATGCAGTTAGTTATTTAACCTAATCTGACTGTAATTTTACTTGAGCAGAGAACAGCCCCCTCTGTCTTCCTTGTGTATTTTGTATCCTATTGCTACGACATCCTACTCACAGCCCTTCTACCAAGTTTTCGATGTACTTGCTGTGGTAGTGTCTTTGGTTAAAGCTATCCTTCCCCTCCCTCCATCTTACTCCTTAGACTTCTAGCCTTTTTAGGGGGTACAGATATGTTTCTTTGGGTCTTGTGACACAACTGAGAAAGAATCACCTCGATTTCATGAGCTCCACCAGGGACTTTGCCGCTGGATTTGGGTAGAAGACTCTGGAGCATCACAAGAGCAGGATATAGTACATAAGCTTAAGGGAGAAGCACAGGGAAATCCTGGGTTCCTCAACATCAGTAACCATTAGCTGCACATTTAGTGCTTCTTAGAAAGTCCTATTGTCTATGCAGCTGTCATACTGAGATTAATAAAACAAGCAAACCAAACCCCCCTGGAGCTTATCTGTGGCAGTAAGTGTCATCCTCTCCTCAACCTGGGAGAGGGGAGATTTTAGTGCTGAGATTTCAAACAGCTTATGGAAAGTGAATGCCTCTCAGCTCCAGGAGATGACAATGGGAAAGCAAGGTGTAGCCTGGAGGCTGACGGGTCGTGCTGTACATGAGCAGACCTCTACATGGCAGTCCTGCCCCACCCTTTGAAAGGAAGCTGTGCTGGGCTAAGGTGGAGGCAGCCCCAAAGAGTCACTCTCTGCCACTGGCAGCAAGTGAACAGTGAGTGGTGGTGGTGAAAATGTGGAGGGGCATCCCAAGGTCTTCAAGGCTGGCCCTCCCCATCCTGCCACCCCGCCATCGGAGAGGCGGATGAGAACGTAGGACTGACTTGGCAGCGTCCCGGGAAGATGTAACATGACCATGTGTCTAAGACTGTGAACAGGATGCTGAGGTTAAACCTGTCACTGTTGCTGAGAGAGCTGGGGGAAAGGCCTTGGGTTTCTTTTTGCATTTAGGCTGGAACATGGTGGCTGTAGCAGTGCAGCTCTGCGTTTCCACCCCGAGCTTCAACGCTGACGCAGGAGTGGGTTTGCTGGGAGGCTTCTGCCAGCGCGAGGTGTCACATTGTGCCTGGGGGGCTCCGGCCAACTTGGGGCAGGTGCTTCGTCTCCTGGAGTCAGCCACTGCAGGGGCTGGAGCAGCTGGCTCTGTGGCCCCACGGGGGCAGAGCTGTGGCTGACCTGGAGATAGGTACACCTCCTGGGAAGCTCGGACAGGGACTGATGGCTCCGGGCTGAGCTGAAATGGGGCCCTGGGCTGGTGGGCAGGGGCGTGGGGAGGCCTCAGGAAGGCTGGGCAGGGACAGTGATGGCAGCGATGTGCTGAGTGTAGACAGACAAGGATGCTCTAAATAGTTCAGTTCCTTATGGAAATGCCCAGGACACAAGCAAACTACGTAAAACCACCATCAGTTTTCATGTGGCTCCTATTCACTATGGTTTCTTTTCTCTTTTACAGCTCCCTGTCTATGGCCAGCAGTTGTGCCGGGCTTGGCTATAGCCTTTGGGCTACTGAGCATCTCCCTGGCGATTGCTTTGTTTTGGAAGATGAGTAAGTGCAGAAAGGGGTGCTGAGGCTGAGCAACCAACAGCAAAGGACCGGAGATTCATCTACGCACAGGAGCTCAGATCCTGAACTCCATTATATTGGGTTAAACCAGAAGCTGTTCTAGGTTTCTACCAGCCTTAAGTACCCACTGCCTATCCAGAATATTTTGAAGAATATATTCCTTGTGCAGACCCCAGGCAACCCATTTCAGATCCTGTGGCAAAGAGCACTGAAACACATTGAAAAGTTTTTGTAGACTTGTTTGCTGTAATTATAGTGGTAAACTGTAGGACAAATATGCAAGGTCTATAACACTTTTGCATGTATGCAGAAGGTGCTAGACCATGTGGGAGAGCCTGCTGTTTGCTGCTTAAAATCTGTTCACCTGATGTGTGATGTGATCACACCATACCCACAGAATGATGTAATTTTTTCCCTTACTTTTTGCACACCCAGAATGTCATCTGCTTTCAGATAGGCAATTTTGGTTCTCAGGTATCTGAGTAGTTCAGAGGAAACCCGGGGAGGGGGTTGTACCAGCATCAGAGTGCATGTGACTCTTGTATGAAGATTGGGAAATTGCACAGAGGATCTGAAGTTCAGTGTTCATGCATTGTTATTCTTAGATGCTTATCCTCACTTGTGTTTTCTGCATTGTAACTATCCGGAAGAGTTGCTTTTCAGCAGGTCCTTGCTGACAAGTGTCTTTCTGTTGGCTAATGGTAGAGAAAAGCTGGTATTTTGATTCCTTTACAGATGACTCCCACCCACGCTGCCCTGAGCAGTGGATAGCCTACAGAGGGAGCTGCTACTCCTTCTCCAAGGATAAGAAGGACTGGCATTCCAGCCAGGAATCCTGCTGGGCACAGGGAGCTCATCTCCTGGTGATCAGCGATACCAGCGAAATGGTAATGGTTTTCTTATTCTTTGAGGATCTTCCATTTCCTTGCAGATACCTCAGTGATTGACATCCAAGCAGTGCTGTCACTCTAGCAATATGTTGACTTTAAAGGAGAGGAAGGATTTATGACTGGGACGTTATAGTGCACTTCCAGTTTCAGTATGCACCTTAGAAGGTCCCAGCCGGCAAAGAAGCAAAGGGGAGAAGGAAGAGGTGAGGGTCACTGTCAGCTACTCAGAATCATCCTAGAAAGGATGTTAGGAGACAGTCTTCTCCATTGTCCCTCTCGACCTCCCCTCCTAGCCCCAACAAGGCTGATACGAATGATTACAGGAAAAGACTGTGGCACTGTGCAGTCTCTATACTCATTGCCTACAAACCAATACATCCCCACTCTTCAGAAATGCTTCCATTGCAAAAGCGATGCCTCTCCTCCCTGCAACTGCTCCAGCTCCTCCTGCTCAGTGACCCTTGCCACTCCCTGTGTTCGTGCACGGATATTTCTTTCTCAGTCTGTTTTCGATGCTTACTTCCTCTCTCTGCCAAAAAACCTCAGTTGTGCTGGTGAAATCAGAAACCATCTGTTCCACTGCTCATTTTCCAGCAGGTGCTCACTGGGGGCAGGGGCATGTATGACCACTAAAGAAATGGGTAGAGCTGATCACTAGGGAGGTGAGGCACGTCTGTATAAGTAGAGCAGAAGTACTTGATCTGGTTTTGTGCAAGCCAGCGCTTATTAGCTCAGGTCCAATGAACGTGGACAGCTTCCAGTCCCTGGACAGAAGTGGCATTGTATGATGTTCTGTGGGGGCTTACAAAGCCAGGTCTCTGTTCGACTGGGAGTATGTACCAGGCTCTCACACTTTCTTAGGCAAATCCTCATCCCTTGAGAAATAACTCATCTTCCCCAGATTACCCATTTCTCTGAGTGAAGAAAGCATCCCTGGTCTGGCTGCTTTCTTACTACTGTCTCTGCTACTAGAGTGTTACTCATTATCCCTGCTCAGACTTCCCCATGTAAGCAAGACTTTCCTAGTTGTCCATGACCTATGCTGCAAAGGCTGTGACTGTTCAACCTCCCTTTGCCAGGGAAGCACAGTCACCTCCAAACCACCAGCAACACTCAAGCGTTCCTCAAGCTACTCCTATTCCCACCACTTTACCAAACCAGCTTTGTTAATGCTTCTGTGTGAAGATGTCTGCTCTGAATCTTTGTTTATGGCAGCAGGAGATAAGGATGGGGCCCAGCCATACCACTGAAAGGTTGCAGTTGTTGGGTTTCATTGCAAATGTGGACAAGACAAACTTCTCTCTCTTGTCTTTGTCTTTTTTTTGGTTTTTTGGGGGGGAGAATTTACTTCAGGGCTGAGTTTCTGTTGCAGGCTTCACCTTTTAACAGTAAACAGGAGTTAAAGGTTAGGCAAAAGGAAACGAACATTGAAAACACGTAGGAGGAAAGTTTTTATAAAATTTAATGAGCTTTGGTCCTAGGCTCTTTTCACAGAGCTGTCGGTGCCTGCACTTCCTGCCCTGACCTGATTTTACCTTTAATTGTTAATACTTTGTATTAGCTTGCTAGCTAGCTGTATGGTAGAGCATTAATATCAATACTAATAGCATACGTTCCTACATAAAGCTCTGTGTACGAAACTCCAGGAGACTGGGGTGCAGTTGGTTCACATATATTGCCCTGAGAAATGTCCTTTGAAGAATCTACCCAGGACCCTTGAAAGCACGCTTACTTCCTTGTGAGTGTCCACATAGCTGTTATTCCAGGCATGATCTGCAGGACTGATCTTCCTGATTAGAAGGTGTGGAGAAGCAGTATTGTCAGCCACTTAAGGAACAGTCAGGCGAGGGGATGTATCTTGCTTTCTGTTCTCTTTACTTATCCTTACCTCCATTTTCAGACTGGCTGCCATTAGTCACTTTGTAATTTGTCACCATTTCTAGGACCTGTTCAAGAGTATTCAAACAGGATGTTTCTGGATTGGACTGAGGAACAGCACAGGCTCTGGCTGGATTTGGGAAGACGGCTCTATACTCAATGGCACCAAGTGAGTTTCATTCTGTAAAACAACAGTGCTGATTCAGATTACCTGGTGTGCTGATTCAGATTACCTGGTGTTCCACAACACCCAGAGTTCCTGCACCAGATCTCAGGAGCTTTCTTCCTGAGCAGATTTTCTTCTTACTGTCACCTGTACGGCACTGAACTCAAAAGGGTGTACTTTTTACTGCCCCGCACCTTGTAAAGGCATGCACCTGTGAAAAGCAGGGCTAATGTTAGTATCTCACTCTCTACTTCCCTCCAGCTGCTCAGACCAAGGATTATTTACCTGCACTGCCCACACAGTTGCTCAGTCAGAAAAGCGTATGGTCCATCTTGGCTTTACTGGGTTTAGCCACCTTGCACCCATTCTGCCAAGTGCTGATGTCACTGGGTGCGAGGACCCAGCCCTTCGCTGCTTCGCTGGTGCCAACCTAAGTCAGAACCTTAATTTTGGCTCAGTATTTACTTGGACAAAACTCAGCATTCTGCATGAGGGAAAACATTATGATTTGGTCCAGTGACTTTGCCTGGCCCTTTCCTTTTTATGGCAGTTAACACAATGAGTTAGTCTCTAACACTTCTCCAGCAAGGAAACTCACCCAAGATCTCGCTGTTGGTAGGTCAGCACTCTGAGCCCTTGGCTTAGTTCCCTTCTTAAATCCAGCTTTCTGTTCTTACAAACTCCTTGGAGGTGATCATCTTTCCGTGAAACTCTCAGCGCTGCTGTTCTCATACTGGTGGATATCACTGTCGCTGCAGGGCATCGTGTCTGTGTTTGGTTCTGATTTGGGTTCCACAATGGCAAAATTACTTAGGTGTGTAATCTCCAAGTAGATAGGTATTTTGGCGTACATTTTGTTTTCTAACAGCTGCCCTTTGGAGGTTGGGTTCTTTCACTTCCTCTGGGCTCCACCCTTCAAAATCAGATGTTTTTTCTTTCTTGCCTCCAGGAGACAATCTCAGCATTTTCTTTCAGTCTCGCTTTTGTTCCGTGTCTCTTGCAGGGTCCTCTCTAACAGCCTTGTGCAACACTGTGTTGTCCTGATGAAAGATCACTTTCAGGCCTCCAGCTGTGAATTTCCTGCTCCATGGATCTGTGAGAAATCTCTTAGGTAAATCCCATGTGCATTTTCATCTCATAACCGTCTCATCAGTGGTACAAGTGGATCATTGTCCTGCAAACGAAAGCTCTATACAAGACCAAGGACTTGCCCTTTCCACACCCTCACAAAGGTGTTTTGCAGGGACAGGTTTGTTGCCCATAAGGGTGAATTGACCTCAGCAGTAGATCCATTCTCAGTCCACATCTGTTGGATTACTGCTGTTTGTGACCAGATGAGGCCTGGGACATATTCCCTGCCCTAGTCTTTCCTTATTCGTCCTATAAGGGCAGACAAAAGTTTTGTCACAACAGATGCTGGGTCTTCAGATCTCTGAGGGTGAGCTGGCCATTCCTCCATTCCTGAGCATCAGATTTCATTTCCATTCCCTGCATCTCCATTGTCTGGTGGCAGCAGGACTGGGAAAACAAAGCCTGCTGTTCACTGCCAGAAACATATAAACAGACTTCTCCCAATGACAGCCTCTCCTTTTGCATCCCAGTGCTATGAGTGGGAGAGAAGAGGGTGAAATGAGACTACAACTTCTGTAAATCCTGCAGTGAAAATAAACCTCCAGTACTGCACTGGGCCAAAAGTGTGTACCCATGTCATTACTTCTCTCTGTTGGAAGGAACCAGCTGCACGCCATGTTTTATAGGCCAACTTCAACCAAACCAGTCAAGAGGCTGGACTTCTGGAGTCAAAGGAATACAGTTAATTGTGTGTTATTATTGAATCAACCAAGAACGTGCTTCCCTCTCCACCTCTGAAGTTTCATACAGCAGAGAGAGGAAGCAGTGGACAAATCCTTACTACAAGGAGCTTTCAGTTCAAATAGAGCAGAGGCAGGCTAAGAGTGTGAACGGCATAAAGCCACAGTGAACTTTAAGGGTGGGACAGTAGGTTGCATTTCCACACACCTGGAAAACTTTTTTCCACCCAGTGATTTTGTTCCAACAAAGGAGGAGAAATTTTATTAATTTCCAATTTATCCTATTTATCCTAATATATTTATATCATATTCCAATTTACTATTATCAGCAGGTTAGTGGTAGATGTTCTGAGGTGTGTGTTCTGGGAGAGACAGGCTGGAGAAATGGGCTGACGGGAACCTCGTGAAGTTCAACAAGGAGAAGGTCAAAGCCCTGTTCCTGGGGAGGAACAACCCCATGCACCAGTACATGCTGGGGGCCACCCAGCTGGAAAGCAGCTTTGCGGAAAAGGACCTGGGCTCCTAGTGGACACTAACTTGAACATGAGCCAACAATGTGCCCTTGCTGCAAAGAAGGCTAATGGTATCCCGGGCTGCATTAGACGAAGTATTGCCAGCATTAGGAGGAGCGTTGCCAGCAGGTCAGGGGAGGTGATCCCTCCCCTCTGCTCAGCCCTGGTGAGGCCACACCTGGAGTGCTGTGTCCAGTTCTGGGCTCCCCAGTACAAAAGAGACATGGACATACTGGGGAGTCCAAAGAAGGGCCACAAAGGTGATGAAAGCACTGGAGCATCTCACATACGAGGAAGGGCTGAGACAGCTGGGACGGTTTATCCTAGAGAAGAGAAGGCTGAGGGGAGATCTTATTACTGTATATATAATGTGTCTATATATATGAAAGTAAAGAACTAGACAGCATGGTGCATAGCAGGGAAGGGCTAGGGAGAAAATAATTGATCCAAACACTGGAGTATTCATCTGAAAATGCTAGATCAGGAGTTCACGAGGAGGATTACAAATAAGTTGGAAGTGATTGTTATTGGGATTGATACTGCTGTGCCACATGTAAATAAGCAGTACAAACAACTGTGAAATCACAGAGAAAACAGAAACAAGATCTTGTTTCCAAAAAGAAAATTGCTGTTTCCCCCCAGCAATTTTCTTTTCAAATGATTGAAATTGTCCTTGCATCACCTGGTTGAAAGAAGCAGCTTAATGCAGTTTTGACCAATCCAGTTGCAATGAAACAGCAAATTCCTCACACTGCCATTTACAGAATGCCTTCAATTGCATATCCCTGGTATGTGAGGCTTGACATTCATAGAGGATGTAGCACATGAAGGAATCAGGGCAGATGAAGACAAAAATACAGACCTTAGCATACCCAGCTAAGTGGACGTCTGCTGAGCCTCATACAGAGTTCACTGAGCTGAGGGACTTAAGGTGGGAATGTTGGCAGCAAGGGTAGGTCTGCTTTTCAGTAACCATGTGTCATGGTTTAACCCCAGCAGGCAGCTAAGCACCACACCATGCCTATAACAGTCAGACCTGGGGAAACTGCAAGAAACCCACAGTATTTTAAGCAGTGTTACTAGGAGCTAGAACCCTTGAGTTTTCATCTCAAGTTGTCTGGGTTACTTTGGGTGAGTCATTTTGTCTGTGCCAGAATCCATTCAGTATCAAAAGAAGATGCTGTCCCTGACTCCCAGAAAGTTGCCAGGCCCTATGAAAGAATGCTGGAGATTTTGCCTGCTTTGTCAAAATGGTGGTAGCATCTACAGAAGAAAACCTAGCAGCTACTTTACCAGAGAACCCTAGTGAAGAAGCAGCTTCTCGTGTTATCGTGATGCATGTAGGTGAGGTGAGCATGTCTCTGAGCTTGCCTAGTTTACCTTGTAAATAGTGCAACAGCTTTGCCTCCCCTAGGATTTTACAGTGCAGTGCATGCTAGACTATTTTACTGATGTGCTCTTCAAACATGGCCTCTCAATCTCATCCCAAAGAGATGCTCAGGAAATGTAAAATAAATAAATACATCAGGTTCCCTCAAAAGTTGCCTGTTCTTTGAAGGGAAAGGATTTTCAGCTGCGGATTTTACTTTTAGCAATGCACATGGCTCCTCTGTGGGTTCAAGTTTTCACAGTACTAAATGGATGTGAAGCAAGCATATTCATTTCCATGAAAAGCAGTTGAACAAATATCTTTGGCAGAGCTTTTAATCTTCTGTCTAGAGCATGTTGATATAGTTGATTGATTGATTGATATATACTAATTTTCTTGGAAGTAAGTTCTTCTTGGATGAACTCTGTAAGCAGCCATGAATGAATACTGGAGGAGCATGGCTAGCAGATAGAGGTCAGTTACAAACCTCATTCTCCATGGCGTTTCTGAGGCTGCACTTGGACTGTGTCTGGCCTGCTGACCCCCAGTTCAAGAGGAACATGGAGAAACTGGAGAGGGTCCAATGGAGGACTACCAAACTGGTCAGAGTATGGAGCGTATGACCCACAGGGAGTGACAGGGGGAGCTGGGCTTGTTTAGTCTGACCAAGAGGAGGTTGGAGTGATTAAATAGGTGCCTACAAATACTTGAAAGGCAGTTACAAGGATGTTGGAACATGACCTTTCTTGGTAGGGGCAGAAGGTATAACATGGGGCAATGGCTGCAACTGCAGCTTGGGGAGTTCAGATTGGACATGAGGGAAGATGTCTTCACCAGAGATTAGCGCGACGCTGGGACAGATCACTGGAGAAATGGTAGGTTCTCCATCCTTGGAAGTTTTCGAGATTTGACTTGGCAAAGTCACAGCTGACCTGATCTAGCGTTAGCAGCAGTCCTGCTTTAAGTGAAAGGATGGACTAAGTAACTTCTAGAGCTCCCTTCCAACCAGCACTTCTGTGGTGCTATTGGTGAATGCAGCGGGATTCCTGGTTCAGATACAGGATACTTAATGCTCTTGTTGCACAATTGGGGCACCTGTCCCTTTGAGCTATGCCAAATGACGGAACTTCAGATTCACTGAGAGAAATCCAGGAAAGATATCCCTAAAACACACTCTCCTTATGGATAGGCCTTGCAGGTGTTTTCTTGAGGACCTTAGAAGTAACCACTTAAAATCTAGTCAAAAAACTCCAGAAGACCAGTTGGCCTTCTCAGTTGTACTCACAGCAGGTAGGAATGGCAGGAGAGAGAGGGAAAACTCATTGCCACTGCCTTGTCCGTGCCACCACCTACAAGCAGAATCACATGGGCCATGCAGAGGCCCTTGAAATTAGGCTGCTGGGGCCCAGGTTGCTATTGGGAATGGGACGGAGGCCAAGCAGCTTGAGGGCAGATTTTAAAAGTCTGTTTGGTATCTGTGCATGTTCATTGGTACCTACTGGGATTCTCAAGCCTTTAAAATCTTTCCCCCTTCAATTGACTGAAAACATTTCTCTTCAGTTTTTGGCTACACAGCACATTTTTGACCAAGGTCCTAATGATTGGGAGCTGGCTTGTGAGTGGTGTGACCACTTTGGCTATTTGCCAAAAGGGTAGCCCTAGCTTCCTCTGCTGTGTGCAGTTCGGCACCTCTTTCCTGTAAGGTTTGTGTTCAATCAGTCTGGCTCCCGACCCGTTCGAACCAATGTAAAGTGTCATCTTCAAAAAGGCTTTGACCACCCCATGTACAAATCCTCTTCTCTGCAGGTGAGGCAGATCTTCCTGGGTTACATGTCTTTTGGGCAGGTAGAGCAACCTTTAGGCATCAGATGGAGAAGGCAGAGCACAAGCCTGGGCTGTGTTTCTTTTGTGCAGTCCCCAAGGAAATTGGATGTGCACTACTGTCTTCTCCTTTCCCATGCAGGTCACTGCAGGGCAGAATGAGGTCTGTAATGAAGGTTTGTTATCTCATTGCACTTGGATTTCTTAACTCCAAAGTTCCTGAGCTCACCAAACTTCTGATGATGATAGTAAGAGAGGGGAAGGACAGACAGATAATAATTTTCTCCCGCACCCTTTTTAATCTGAAAATTATGCTTTACATCCTCTAACACAGACCTCCATTCTTTGGAGTTTGGGTTAGGACTATAAGTAAGACAGATATTCTACTGCCACTTGCAAAGGTAATAATTGCCAGAGCTATTGATCCCCCAGCTGCAGACCAAGGTAACTACAGTACAGATGACGGTCAAAAAGAAATTTCCCTCTATGATACAACATCGCCCATCGTGGATTTTCACGTAATGAAACCAGAGGACTGCATATCAAACAGCAATAATTTGATCTAGATGTGCCAATAACAAGCTGCAGACCAAGGTAACTACAGTACAGATGACGGTCAAAAAGAAATTTCCCTCTATGATACAACATCGCCCATCGTGGATTTTCACGATGAAACCAGGAAGGACTCCATCAAACAGCAATAATTTGATCTAGATGTGCCAATAACAAGCTGCAGACCAAGGTAACTACAGTACAGATGACGGTCAAAAAGAAATTTCCCTCTATGATACAACATCGCCCATCGTGGATTTTCACGTAATGAAACCAGGAAGGACTGCATCAAACAGCAATAATTTGATCTAGATGTGCCAATAACTTGACCTGGAACAAGAACCAGCACAGGCAAAGCAAGATCCAGGCCACGTCTGTTCTGCTGTGTGAGGGCAGCTGCTGCACTGGGGAACTGGTTAATGTGTTACATGCTGTTAATGGGTTGAACTTTTGGCAGCTTCCCGTCATGTCACTGTCCCTGTTTCTGTCAGGGTGAAGGTCAGATTATCTTAGATGACTTGATTGTCCAGGCACTCTCTGGCCTCTTTTCCTGGCATTAGCCCTGGTGGGACCAGGAATGGAGAGCACAAGAGAGCAGGGTGGATGGAGGGGGAAGGTTTTCAGCATTTGCATTCCCTGTTATTCAGATCCTGCCCACGAGTGGGGGTTAGGCACACCCACTCTTGTTTCCCAAACGCTAGCTCAATCTCCTGCCCCCAGTTGGAAGGAAATCAGACTGCTCCTGCTGCTCCAGCAGCCTCCGTGACCAGCGCCATGGCCAGCTCCATACAGGGAGGCCTGCCAGAAATGAAGGTCTTCCCCTTATCCTCTGCTGTTAGCCCTTCTTTTCTTTAGCTACCATCTTTCTTCTGTTGCCTGCTGCCCTGCCCCAAAAGAGAGACAGCTCCAGCCTGCTGGGCAGCCTCCCCTCCCTCTCCCCCTCAGCGCCTGGCCTTCTGCCCGGACTCAGAGCTGCTGGTTCCAGCTCCTCCTTACTGCCTCTCCCCATTTCCGGATGGGCCCTGGCCCCCAGCCCTTATCTCCTCCAGCCCCTGGGCTGTTTGCAGAGGAGAGTATAAAGGGGTTGACTCGGAGAGCGGAGGGGTAGTACAAGCAGCACCGGACCAGGCTGGGTGTCTGCTTGACTCATCACGTCCTGCTCTGCACCATGGGGAAGGACGGGGTGCTCATCAAACCAAACATCTTCCTCCTTCTCCTCTTCTTCCTTCCTGGAGACACCTCGCCCGCCACAGAGCCGTAAGCTACACGGGGGGTTCTCTGGGCAGGCAGGAGACCTGGGTTGTATTCCTGTGTCTGTTGCTTTGTCTCTTATCTTCTGCCTACTTTATTTTACACAGGAATAAAGACACCAGGGCTGGGTAAAGTGTCTTCTACAAACAGCAACTCTAGTGTTTCAGGGGGACCCAAAACAGTCTCTGAAACTGAGATATCAGTAAAATTTCAGGGGGGAAAAAAAAAGAAAAAAAAGAAAAAAAGAAAAAAGAAGGAAAGATCTATGAGAATATCTTTTGCTGCTTCAGAGAATTGACAGCATTTCAACAGAATTTTCTGCACAGAATTGGTTCTTTACTTAAAAGGCAACTTTTTATAACTGTTTACACATTCAGTTTTTCTTAAGAGACAGTCTTTTTTGAAAAGACAATGAAAGGTTTCATTTTGGGTTGACTACCCTACTCCCAGTTTGGAATGCCCAAGAGATGGGAGTGGTTTTTTGATTGATAATGAGGAAAAAATGAACAAATAACAGATCTGGCATGACCAGAAATGGCTTTATTTTTTAATTCACATTTTTTCAACTCAGCCAATGGAATGAAAATTCCCTTCTCACTAGGGGTTATGTGGCACTGTAAGGCTGTGACTGTTAAGGTCTGTGAGGGTATATTGTGCTGCATCCTTTCTTCACCCCCTTTTGCCCTGTTTGTATGTGAAGGGAGTGTGTGTTGTGTGCACGTGTGTAGGTGTATGGCAGGAGCAGTGCATGAGGGGTCCTGACATTCCAGAGACTTTCTTCTTTGGCTTTTCGGCAATGTCTTCTCCTCAGAAAAGCAAGGCTGTGCTGCAGCGCTTTCATCAAATGCAGGGTAAGCAGACAGCAAGGTTGGGATCTGAGGGGACAGAGCTTTCTCCCTGCAGACCAACTGATGGACATAAAGGTGTCAGAGCGTCCCCTACCACTAAAGGCAATGCCCTTCCTTACTGCTGAGGTTTTAAGGGCTCTTTTCCCAGCTGCTCGCTGTTCTGTTCAGAGGCCAGTCCTCCCCCACCCAAAAGGGAGCACTGTTACCATTAGGCAGATCAGGTTTTATTCCCAGATGCAGTGCTGGGCACGGGGACACCACCGGCACGATGCTCCACGGGGAAGGTGGCTGCGTAGGGCCGGGCAGGGACCCCCTGCTTGGGCTGAGCCAGAGGGGCTTGCTTCCCTGAAAAACTGCAATTTGCTCCAGTGTTTTTTGCTTAAGATCTGGCACCACGCTGTGGCAGTTTTGGGTCTCTGCGAGGAATGCGAGTAGTGCTACAGACGGTTTGCAGTGTGTAGTCGATGGTGTTTATTCACTAGGTACTGGCACTTGTGTGGCTCCTGAATCCTACTAACAGTGTCTAGCAAAGCTGACAATCGACTCTTCCCTACTGGTGTTATTCAGGGTCCCAGGAGGAAGTGCTGCTGTTGTGCCAGAACCTAGAAAAATATATCCCTTCCAGATGTTTGCATTGAGGATTTCCTGTGGTATTTTCTTTTGAGACCAGCCTCTCTGCTTTCCCCTCCTGTTACAGACATGCTTGTTACACTCCTAGAAAATGCATCTCTCCCTGTACAGTGAAGACTGTAGTCATCAGATTGGTTTATTTGCTCTTCCTGTACAGCTCCTGTTACCTGTTCCTGCTCCTCTGACCTGTCCTTCTCCCCTGTTCCTAGGCAGTATATGGTGCTACTGCCCTTTCTGATACACACTGATTCTCCTGAGAAAGTCTGTGTTCAGCTGACCCACCTGAATGAGTCTGTGACACTGAGTGCCACACTCGAGTATCAAGGGGAAAACAGGAGCTTGATCGATGACGTGGTGTCAGAGAAGGACGTGTTCACCTGCATCCCTTTCTCTGTGAGTATCTCATCCTTGTGGGCTGATCCCTTGTGCCAGGGATAAACTGTAAGGGCACTGAATAATAATGAACAGAGTAACACTGTGTAGGTATTCACTTCCCTCTTGGCCAAAGGTATGTTCATGTCCATCCTCAACACCCTCTCACTGGTGAGATCTCCTTAGCATGCTACCTGAATGGGAAATGCTGAACCCTGGAAAGCCAGCCCCTCTCTAGGACAGGGGGAGGAGAGGCCAGGAGAAAGAAGAGGTTTTAGTATTGACGCTCCTGATGGCTGTTCGGTGAACAGCTTCTTCAAAGGGCTCTCCACATCATCCTTCAACAGCCACAGATTGTCACTTGAGTGCCTTCAAATTGGGGTAGAGCTTTTAGACCTCAGATACTTTTTGCCTTGTGGATATAGTACACTGAATTAATGTGAGAACGCAGAGCTGTGATTGCCTTTGTCTGAAAAAGAGAATGAAGCAGGAAATTCATAGCTTAATGTAATTGATAGTCCCAGGGACTATAACAAGTCATAGACAACTAGGAATGTTGGTCATCTGGCTCAGAGCGCAGATTACGTCTTTGGCCTGAAGGCTGAAGAACTGGCCTTCAGGACACTGAACAGGTTGGCATCCGTGTCTGGGTTTGTCAGATATAGGCTAAAGATTGAATTTTGCCACTTGGGGAGAAATGTATAGAGATTTGGCATGTCTGGTTTGGAAAAGGAAATGTTCTGCAAGGACTAGGGACATTATCTGAAAGAGAAGGGAGATTATCCCATTGCCCTTGTGAATGTCAAAAGGAAAAGGACAGAAAGGTTTTGGTCAGGGCAGTAAGAATTTCTTAAAATTGGGTGGCAGAGCTGGGAGTTCCTTTGCTGCACAATACTTGCACAATCACTGCACAGCAGGAGGAACAAGTAGGAATATGGGACAAGTAAAGATCAGTCTCTTGTTCCTGATTATAGTTTCCCTCACCTCTGGGTTGGGTCCATCAGGATTATATTAGATCTCTTATTTCATGAAGTTCAGTTCAGGAAGCCTTTAAAGGTGGTTCGTAACATAGTTGCCTTCTTACTCTCCAGCTTCCAAAGTCAAATAGCCAGTCACCAGTCACATTTATCACTGTGACAGTGAAGGGGGCGACACTGCAGTTCAGGAGCCGCAAGTCGGTGCTGGTCAAGAATTCTGAGAGCTTGGTCTTCGTCCAGACAGACAAACCCATCTACAAGCCCGGACAGACAGGTACCAGGGAAGGGGTGGAGACTTGCATTTGAAGCAAAAATATGTACTAAAACTGTTGGACTGTGCTGGCCAGTTGTCGACTGGGGGTCAGAACAGCAATCTCATGGCTGAGGCTTATGTTTTTAATGCTTCATATGGGAACAATTTGGGGAACCTTAAGATACATGCATGTATCTGGGGCACCTGCACACACTCCCTCTTTCACTGGGGGCTCTGTTGTGGTCCATGCAGTTAGGGTCCACATTAAAATCAGAGAAAGACTGGATATTTGTCCTATAGAGAACAGGGCCAAAATTCAGAATAAGTCATGAAATAGCTTTCAAAGCAGCAGCTGATTTTGCTCAATGAAGACAGAGAGAACTATATAAGCCATTTGTTTCTTCTGGGCCATTGATCTCCTAAATTTGGCCTGGACAGGAACTAATTTCCTAAAAGGGACACTGAATTCTCTATCTATCCAGAGCCAACACAAACTTGCAGCCAAGTGCTGAAGTAATTTGCTTGCATTCATCCTTCCTAAGAAGTCAGTCTAGTTATAACAAAATTAGAAGACCCATGTGAATTCCAATGTAAAAATGTATCCTTGCAAAGTAGACAAAGGCAACTTAAATTTAACTTTGGTCTCGATTAATGAGGCCCTGATGCCCATGATCAGTAAGATGTTCACACTGCTGTGGATTTGCTCTTAACATCCTCTTATTCATGTAATTTGTTACATGGGTAACCTTCTAGCATGACTTAGCTTTCTAGTGAATGGAATTTCTTCAGAAGAGAACAGCTCTGTTCTCTGTTGTACCACTTGTTTGTGCAACTGATGTTTTCTGGTTGGTGACTGCACTGTGGAATCTCACTGTCTGCCTTTCTCCATCAGTCCTGTTCAGAATTGTTTCTCTGGATAAAGACTTCCGTCCCTTGAACGAGGTGGTAAGTATGATACTTCCTTTTCAGTAGTTATTTGGCCTTAAGTTGTCTATATGGGGAAAGGAAGGAAAGATGTGTCTTTCGGGGAGAGCTCTCAGTACATAGAGATAGTTGTGCAATTCCTGGGTTACCTCAGATCTTGTTAACAGGATCTGTTCTTCAAATTTCTGCATAGGGCTGCCTTCTGCTTTCTTGGAAAGGTTTGACAAACTGCAAATGAACGGTGCTGGTGTAAACACCTCAGCAGTGAGCAAATCTGCATTATCACAGTGTACACCTGCTCTTAGTACTGCAGACCATACAGAGTTAGTAATTTCAGCTGACTTTTCTGCCTGAGACAAAGGATTGCCCCCCCATCTTGATGTACCTCAGAATGCTCTGTTGTTCCATACCAGGGACTTCCTTATCCCATTGGGTGATCAGCTTGTTCCCTGAAACGTGGTCATAGCCCTGGTCATTTGACTGTGTTGCTTGCACTCTGTCTAAATGTGCGTTCTAAATATGCTGTTTCCTTTCTCCTCTTTCTAGTTTCCGCTGGTCTATATCGAGGTACGTACAAACATTCAAGTCATGTTCACATCTATCACACCTCAACCTGGGCAGCATAACTACCAGTTGCCTCAAGATGATTCTTGTCTATCTTATTTATTAAGCAGGTCCATAATATTAATTTGAATATACAGAGCTTTAACTCATACGGTGGCAACCATGTACTCTAGGCCCAGGTTACAGCTCCTTCTGTTGTGCAGCCCTGGACTCCCCACACAACTCTGCTAGTGCCCCCCACTCCTACCCTGCAGCCTCCTGAAACACTCGGGCTGGGCCTCCCCTCACTGCTTTTGCTAGTGCTTTTTCGTTCTCATTGCAGACTCCCACTGTTCTCACAATGTCCTTGTGGTCTCATTATCTGTAGGACCCAAAGAAAAACCGTCTGTACCAGTGGGCAAAGGCAGAGTTAAAGGGAGGGTTAATCCAGCTGTTCTTCAACCTCACCTCTGAACCTATGCAAGGGACCTACACAGTGGTGGCACAGAAGGTCTCTGGGAAGACAATTCGGCATCCTTTCTCTGTGGAGGAGTATGGTAACTGTCACTGTGGTTTCAAGTTCCTAACAACTAGTCCCGTGGGGCATGAAAGCTTAATTGAACAGGATGGTAGACCTGACCAGGTTGTCCAGCATGGCTGGAAAAATGTCTCTGTGTCCTCTCCCTCCCAAGCATCATCCCTTTCTGAGGAGTGAAGACTGAAGGACTTGAGCAACCTGTCTCCACTCCTCCCTAAGCCCCAGGCCATGCAGTGCAGCTCTTCTGACTCCCCACCTCAGCAAGGCTCCCATCAGGAGGAGCAAGTGTGCTTGGATCAGTCTGTGCTGGCAACTACAAGTGTCACCTCCTTTCAGAGGTGATTTAAGGCCACAGCCTCATCTCCAGATGGCTACACACCTGTCAAGTGTCATGCTATGAGTCTGGGTCTCCCCTGCCTGAGGCCCAAAGTCCTGACCTTTTGGTGTAAGCTGGGGCTGTCTGTAAATTCAGATCTTGCCTGTCCTCCCCCACAAGCTAAGCCCGTAGCTCACATTACGTCTTAGTGCCTTAACCTCTCTCTGGTACTCTCACCCCTATGCCAGTTCCATCTGCTTGGCTAGAAAATGGTACCCCAATACACACCCATGCATGATCGCAACCAACATAGCTTCCCACCCCAGCAAGCCAGCTGCAGCCCTTGTTACATGGTCTGACGTGATCTGGCTCATGCAGCAGAGATGAGTTCTGGAAGATGAGTCTGGAAGTCCTTTGACCTCTTTCAATTGCAAGACCGTTCCTGTGCCCTGAATCCTTCCTAGCTCTCCCAAGACAGTCACCATCCACTTTGCCTCCTGCAGCTGGGTTTGGATGTGATGTCACCCTGTGCTAAGTCACCAGGGAAGCTATGGGGTCTTCGTATTTTGCGAATTGGAAAGACCTAAGTGCTTTGGAAATGCAGAGACCAGGCTGCAGTCCCAGCTCTGTATGTTTGTGGGAGACCTCTATTGACTTAGCCCTCTATTTTACTGTATCCTACTGCTGTAGGACTGATAACCCATGTGTTATCTAACAAGCTGCTGTATTTTAATAGCTGGTATAATAATCCTGTCTTCTTACCTGGCACAGTGGTTGGCTGAGTGCCTGTGGTTCTCGCTGACTTCAGTGGGATGTGCAGGTAACAGAAGCCTCTAAAATCTGACCATTTAGATGCAAAAGGCTTTCAGGACATTTGTAAGAACAGCCTTTGAGCAGCCTTCATGTCTCATTCTTATGTTATTCCCTACCACATAGACTGTTTTCCTTTGGTTCTGCTGCAGTGCTGCCAAAATTTGAAGTAACAGTGAAAATGCCCAAGGTGATCACCATTCTTGATGAGAAGCTGAAGGTGACAGTTTGTGGTCTGTGAGTGTCATTCTTTCAAGTCCTTCTTTGCTTCAGGTTTTTCTTCAGCTGCTGCTGAAAGTCCAGTTGGGAGACTGAGATATGATACTTCGTTATATTTCTCAATCCTTTTGGGGTCCCAGGACCAAACAGACTACATGTACCATTAGACAAAAGGCAACAAATATTGCTTGGGGCACTTTGTACATAACATGTAGAAACATATTGTTGTTCTGTTTTTTGGGAGGGTTTTTTTTGCATATTTTTTGAGCCATAGAAGATTTAAGACCAGCTGCAGTGCTAGGGAAGAGGTCTTCAGTTTAGTTTACCTGGGAATGATGTTTTACCTGTGGCTTCTGCTTGTCATCACTGAGAGGAAACCGTAAGTGATGCAGCTGCCCTCTTTCCTTTGGACCACCTCATTCGATTCTGCATGGCATGTTCCATGCATCCTGCAGGGAGAGCTACGACTCAGGCTGAAGAACAAGCCAAAAGACCCAGAGCACATGCATAGACAAACCAGTTCCATCAAAATTGTGCAGTGGGGTAGATACTTGCAACATGTTCTCCAAGGTGAGGGGTAGTCTCAACTAAATCCGCATAGGGTAAATGATTTCTGCAGACTTGTGTGTTATTCCTAGGGATGCAATAAGATTCAGTGCTCCTGCCCCCATTGCCAAGCTTGATCCTAAAATGTTACCAGATTTCTTTCTGCTTTTTATTTCCTGTGATGACCCTGCTGTATCCTGGAGGCAGCTCTAGGGAAGAGTCCTGGCTCCACTGGGGGTGAGCTAGTCATTTTTCTCCATCCCTCTTACATTCCTAATGGCTCTGTTTTTCTTTCAATCCTCCCTGCTGGTAGATACACATTTGGGAAGCCTGTTCCTGGCCTCGTGAGCTTCCGTGTGTGCCGGAAGTTTGAACACGCAGCCACCGCCTGCTATGGTGAAGAGGCTAAGGCAGTGTGCGACGAGTTCTCTGGACAGGTGAGTCATGGTTACTCTTGTGGGTAAAGTGAGAGAAAGTGTGATTTATTGAGCATGCCTTGTAGGCACAGGCTTGCTCTGACGGAGTATGTACAAGCATGAGTGTGAAGAGGGGAGAGACTCCATATATTTTAAGGAAGCCTGAAGAAGGAGAGAAGATTGGATGCAAGATGAAAAGTGAAAGGTAAAAACAGGGGGAAGGTCTGTGCAGTAAGAAAGATGTGTGTAAAGGCAAGAAGCTGATGGAGGAGGAAGAGATGAAAGAAACAAAAAAAAGGTCAGATGGCGTGTAGAGAGTATAAGAGAGAAGTGAGATAGAAAAGGCATGAGCGATGAGAGCAGAGTTGGAGTTGGCTTACGCTAGAGACAGTGTGTTGGATCAGAAGTTGGTGTTAGAAGCAGGAAAGGAGCAGAAACCAGGGGAGGGGTGATGCAGTTTGTGCAAGAAGGAAAGGAATATGGATTTAGCAGCAGCGGTTAAGACAGACAGAAAAAAAAATCACTTTTTTCACTCTTCAGATGGGCAAGTCTACAAGAGCAAAACTGAATGATGTTTGGAGCATGGACAGGTGCAACAGTGCTAGCTTAATTGACAGAAGCTGGAGTAGCAGCAATTGTGGAAATATGCCAGGACAAGAAAGCAAGCAGAAGACATGCTTATGGTCCTTGGGGTCTGCTGCAGCATGAGACCCACAATTGCCTCTGCCATTGCTGTTGTTATCCATGCTAAAAGAAAGTACGAACACTGTGGTGCTAACCTCTGTTCCAGCCATCTCTTCCCTTTTCTGTGGAGACCTGCCTTGAAGATGCTAAAGAGAGGTGGCAAGCTTTGGAAATACTTTTCCAGCTGTCATCTTCTTTCTGCACATACACAGGCTTTGGTTTATGTATCGCTCATACGGCTTGTGCATTTTAAGTCAGCAGCTATATTCTAATGTGCCTGATGCCTGGCAAACAACTCCTGTGTGGCATACACTTGAATAATTCCCTGTGCTTCTGTATCAAGTGTTTGGAATTTCAAACTTCACACACACATACACAAAAATCTTCTAGGTTGCAAACTCTTTGCTCTGATGTTGCTGCAAGTACTTCAAAATGCTCCTTGCCAAGTTATTTATGTGCTTTTCCAGTTTTGATAAAAACAACAGAGGGAATGATCTGTGAGTTTATGGGCTTCTCTTCCAGTTCAGAGCAATGCACAGTGATGGATTCATTAAGTTGGATAAACATTATACAAATGAGACTATAATGGTCTTGTTTGTTTTCCTCCAACAGACGGACAACTATGGCTGCATTTCTGAAATGGTAAAGACCAAGTTATTCCAGCTCAAGAGAAGTGGATATGAGAATAAGCTCCATGTGGAGGCTAAAATTAAAGAGGAGGAGACAGGTATGAATCATCTGGATTGAAAAGCCCAGGAGAGACCAGCAGAGTGGCCTGCCAAGTAGGAATGAGGGAGAAAAGCAGAATCTTGCTTTTCTGGAATCCTAAAGTTTTCCTACCTGGAGGCCAGGAGCATCAACAAAATTGCTTGTCCAGCAAAGGAGGCTTGGCCTGGATTAAAAGTAATTTATCCTGGGCTGCATCAAAAGAAGCGTGGCCAGCAGGTCGAGGGAGGTGATTCTGCCCCTCTACTCGGCTCTGGTGAGACCCCACCTGGAGTACTGCGTCCAGCTCTGGAGCCCTCAGCATAAGAAAGACACGGACCTGTTGGAGTG
>NW_008795376.1:136532-164989 GCF_000699145.1 Aptenodytes forsteri | reverse complement strand
TGAAGAAAGGCTGAGAGAGTTGGGGTTGTTCAGCCTAGAGAAGAGAAGGCTTCGGGGAGACCTTATTGCAGCCTGTCAGTACTTAAAGGGGGCTTATAAAAAAGATGGCGGCAAACTTTTTAGCAGGGCCTGTTGCGACAGGACAAGGGGGAATGGCTTTAAACTAAAGGGGGGTAGATTTAGACTAGATGTAAGGAAGACATTTTTTGCGCTGAGGGTGGTGAAGCACTGGCACAGGTTGCCCAGAGAGTTGGTGGATGCCCCATCCCTGGAAACATTCAAGGTCAGGTTGGACGGGGCTCTGAGCAACCTGATCTAGTTGAAGATGTCCCTGCTCATTGCAGGGGGGTTGGACTAGATGACCTTTAGAGGTCCCTTCCAACCCAAGCTATTCTATTCTATGATTCTATAATTCTGGTCAGGCAGAGGCAAATTAATTCTTTGTGTTTCTTCCTGCAGGAGTGGAGTTGATTGGAACAAGCTTCTCTGAGATCACAACCACCATTAGCAAAATCACCTTTGAGCATTCAGACTCCCACTACAAACCTGGAATCCCCTTCTTTGGGCAGGTAGGGAAACCATGAGAATGGAATGCCATGAGTGCCAAACGATCATGCTACTGAACCTCCTGGACAGATACATGCCCTGCTCTGCAGAGATGCTGGACCTTGGTGCTGCTAATCCCTGTGGGCCTCCTCTCCTCTGCAGACTCTCAAACCAGGGAACAGCAGCAGAGAGCACAGCCCTCATCCTGCTTACCCCTCTGTCCTCGTGCTTCTGCTTCTCCAGTGAAGTAAAATTCTGTTTTTCCAGTCTCCTGTTTAATAGGAGGCCTAAGGGGCGTGAGTGCATGTCAATCTCCATGTCAACTCCTCTGACCCAGAGGTGGAGATAAGAAAGGGCCAAAGAAATAAGATTCAGAAAGTTTGCAGCTCTCTCTGAAAGAGATAGATGATGCACATGTAAAGTGCAGTGGAGGCTTCCTTGTCTACACGAGCCCGACATCCTTAGCTTGGTGGTCTATCAGTCTGTTCAGGTGACAGGCATTCCTTTCCTTCTATACTGTACTGTTTTTGCTCCTCCAGGTGAAACTAGTGGATGGGTCTGGTGCTCCAATCGCCAATGAAATTGTGAGGATTTCTTTCCAAGGAGGCCAGGAAATCAACTACACAACAAATGAAGAGGGCAGGGCACGATTTGCCCTGAACACTTTCATGTTGTACTTCGATTCTGTTGGAATTAGGGTGAGTCCTGCAGGCAGAGGAGGTCATGAAGTGACCCACAGGGCTGGAAGGGGAGTACCTCTGAAGTTTCTACTACATATGCAAAAGTACTTACCTTCTTGTTCCTGGTTGTTTGTGCCAACCTTGACATCAGTGTGGTGGAAATAGCCGTACAACAAACCAGTTTGCCATGTCACAATTGCACTTAGCTTGTAAGTATTTGATTTCTGCTTGGCAATAACAATATAGTGTTAGAAGGAACATCAGGAGATCATAATAGTCCATTCTGCTCCAAGGGATCACCAGCCCTACCTAGACAAATCTGTTTCAAGGGTGGGTCTAACTTCCATGGTGGAGTGCTGCTAGTGCTTTACTGTCTTTTCAATTAAATGATTTCCCAAGTATCTCATCTAAATATCCTTTGTGGTCAGTTAAGGCAATCTGCAGCTCTCAGGATTTAATTTAGCATTCCGAGTTTCTAAGCTGTCCTCCTTATTTTTTTCTTTTTTTTTCTTTTTCCTGCCATAAAGAGAAAAAGAATATGAACCATTCACAGAAATTCTCTCCCTGGTGTGGAATTTGATTATCTGGGAAGAATAAGTGCTGCTGAGCATCCTTTTGTTAGTGGAAAATGCAATATGTGTGTAATACACACATTTCGTAATATCTCACCCTGGAATAGGGCAGATTGTCTAGAATTATATTTGCTCTTCTCCCTACAATTCTCTTGTCACAGATTAAAACCATTAAAAATTATCCAGAAGCTACCACTAGGTGCTTGAAGTTTTCAGAATTTTGCAGGGTAAAGAAAAGGCAAGAATTCCCAAGTATAGTGAGGAAGATAAGGAAATAAGGGCCTGTGAGGCAAATGAAATGCTGAAGTAGTACCCTTCTAAATGTGAAATATCTTCCCCTTGCTCTCATTTTTAAGAAGACCTGGACTCTCTCAGCTCCTAAACTTCTATTCAATTTAGGTTTTGAATTCTCAGGTGGAGACTTTTCCTCCTTTTCCATAGCATCCTTAGCTTGATCTTGGCACTAGTAATCTCTAAACTGAACAGCGCTATCCCTTCTCCAGCACCAATAATGAGAAGAAAAATGAAAATCAGCTTCTCTTCTCTTTAAACTAACAGGATATTAGAGAGGGCAAAGTATTAGGGTAAAAAGCCCTTGAGGTGATACAAACAACTGATACGATTCAGCTTGTTTGAGACAAACTCCAGCTTCTCTGGGAGTGAGATCATTCCCAATGATTTGCTAAAGATACCACCACCCTGTCTCGCGTTTTCCAAACTCATGGGGTTTTTTTGTAGACTACCTTGTTACTTAAATACAAAAAGTACCAAACCTTTAACACTAGGCCATGAATTTTGGCTCCAGTTCAGCCACCTGTGTTTGAGGATCTATGTGTGTATTTTCTCCTTTTCCAGGCAACTCATAAAGTACACCCCTACTGCTATGACCGTTCCTGGGTTGTTCCATATTATGAAGGCAGCTATCTCCAACTAAAGCGCTTTTACTCTCCTAGTAATAGCTTCCTCAAAATTGAGCCCAAGTCTGAGACACTCAGCTGTGGCTCCTCCACAGAGGTCCGTGTGCACTATATCCTTACTCCAGAGGCCATAGGAGAGCAGAAGAAAATCGTCTTTTACTACCTGGTAAGCTTGCACCTGCCATACAGTGAGGTTGTCACTGGTAATTGTAGCGGGGCTGGAGATGGAAATTGTGGTTTGTGGCTGGAGATGGAAATTGTGGTTTGTGGCAGTAGGCTTTAAACACTTTCCTGTCATCCTTCATATGTTCTTTTCCCACAAAAAGGAGGGTCTGGATTAGGAACAGAAGAGTAAGGATGTCCCAGTGCCCCCTGGGTGAGCACTGGGATTCTGCTACAGGGAGGTATAGAGCAGCTGAGCAGGGTGCGAGCAGCAGACATACAGCTCAGTTGCTCTCCTCCCAGGTTCCCCCTCTTTAAGGTTTGGCTCATGCGTAACCTCAATCACAGCAGGGTTTCTCTTTCCATTCAGGTGATGGCCAAGGGAATCATCAAGCAAGCAGACACTTACATTCTGGATTTGGACCAGGAAAGTGGTGAGTTCCTCTCCCCTGCCAAATTGTCACTGTCTTGGGAGGCTAGGCAACTGTGGCAGACATACAGGCTGCTTCCATATAAATGCAGGGATCCACATCTCCATGTCCTCTAAGATATAGGAAGAGTTTGAGCTTTCTTTTCTCTGCCTTTATTTAGGCTTTGCACAGATTTGCTCTAATCCCTTGTGCCAGCTGTCTTTCTTCTGACACTGCATTTCTGGGGCTCCAGTGCTCCTAGGAGACACAGAGTGATGGTCTGTTTTTAGAAGCTGAACCAAAATTCAGCATGCTTATGCACTGGAAAACAGGACTTAAACCAGGCATTTTCAGTCAGATAGTGAGACTTATGCATTTCTGTGAGCACTGATTCATCCCACTTGGAGGCGTGGAGTTTCATCATGGCTAGGACGAAGTTCAGCATGAAGTCAAACCTAGAATTTTGGCTGCTCCAAGAGCAGGTTTCCTATACCTTAACTTTTTGCTCTTGTTTTGTTTGCTAGCCAATGGGGTCTTCCTGCTGCAGCTGCCTGTACAAGATGATATTGCTCCAGTGGCCCAAGTGCTTGTCTATACCACTGTCCCCAGCAGGGAGGTGATTGCCGATTCAATCAAGTTCAATGTAGAAAAGTGTTTCAGCAATAAGGTAAGTGTCCAGTTCTGGAGGGAGCAGCCATCAGACTGCAGCGTGGCCAAGCTCATTTATTTAGATTTAGCCTGGCTAAGCTCATTTATTTAGATGTACTAAAACTGGACAAACCACCTATCGATTGTTCTAGGTAGCTTCACTGCTTACTGGTTTGTGCTAGCTTGGAGGAGATCAACTGTTGGAAAAAAGGTGCTAGCAGGGACTACACTGATAAAACCCCTCTTAGCAACTAGTCGCAGCCACTGACCTCACAGGTGGTCCTAGGTAAGAAAAAGGGAGGCCTCATGTCTTATGTAATACTGCAACCCATGTATTTCACTCCATTTCCCACAAACTCATTCTAGCAATGAGGTGGCTGCTTGTGTGATCACAGAGCAAAAATAAACCACACACAGCCCCAGTCCAGTGGGCGAAGCTAATACTTGTCAGATCTTTCAACTCCCATACATCTTATCCTGTCATTTTAATTTCTGTTGTATGTAAATGGAGATAAACCTTGCCCGAACCTGCTGAGCAATGCACAGTGGTGCTTCAATAACAATGGTGAGACTGAAAGAGTGCAGAAAAATAAAGCCTTCTTTCTGTTAGCATGTGGACCATTGTTCTCTTATAGCTCCACATATTCCTTATGCAGAAGAGCAGATTGATGTATGAGCAGCTGTAAGAAAAGAACAACCTCAAAAATTCCCATCGAGACTTCAGAATAGTAGACAGGACACTGCTAAAGGCAGTCCCTTTTCCTGCTAAAACCCAAGCTAAATGAGTTCTTGAGACTGGTGTCAGTGTAGGGGCTTGGTCACCTGAATTTTATTCATATATTAAAGGTCATACTATGCACTGCATTAAGATCTGGTTGCAAGCCAAGTGCCATGGCTTGATGCCAAGATTTACATGCTTAGATACTGCTTTCCTCTCTGAAAGCATCCTGAATTCAAAGCTGTTGTCAGATAGGATAGGACAGACTTTGCACTATCTCTATGCTAGACAGTTTCTCTAGTAGCAAGTTTGCTACAGCTGTTGTTCTGCCATTTCCTGAAGAATATTGTTTTTGCAGTCTCAAGATTATGAGTCCACCCTGGGAGAGGTGGGGGGTGTCAGCAGAAGGCATGCTGTGGTCTGGCTGGGACATGAGGGAGACCGGCAGCTGATGCTGCTTTGTCAGGCAACATGTTTTCTCTGAGGATGCTTTGATCATTGCATGTTAGGGGAGGGTTTGTACTGCTGAGGAGAGGGAAGATTTATGCAGGTCAGCCATCTTATTACAAAATCATGTGAGATGGTGACGACAACAACTTCTGCTAACAAGAACTTCCAGAGCAGAGGTTGGTAGGGGGTCATTAGAGTTGTGAGTTAGGTTTTGGGGAAGGCACACAAGTCTGGCAGGCCTCAACCAACAGGCCAGTTCTTCAGAATCTTTACCAGCTAGTAGATACTGCAATATTGCTCCAGGGCATCACTGCTTCTCACGTTACCAAAGAATCTGCGAAGCAAGGTCTTTGCAAGCCTGTTTTCTCTCCACATACAATATCTGGGTGCAGTACAGAGACTGGACCTGGTTCAAGACCATACCCAGCTGCCTGAACAGATCTAGCCACTATATGGGATTATCTCATCGCATTCACAGTGGCCATAAAACCCAAAACTGCCTTAAAAGTTTTATGAGCAATTGTGATGCTGGAAGTTGCCAAGAACTGTTAGCGCTGACTCCTCTGGCACTGCAGGAAGGAAACCCAGCTCTGCAGTAGCACAGAGGGAATGTGCATGTTTGTGTGTGTGTGCATGTGTGTGTTGTGGGCTTTGTAAGGTTGGAACTGATGCACTCAACCGAAGGGAAAAGTCCTGCAAGGGTAGGGCATCTGTGACATAGCTTTTCCTGTGGCTACAGGTGGACTTGAGCTTCTCTCCTTCTGAAGGTCTGCCTTCTTCTGATGCTCACTTGCTGTTGAGAGCCTCCCCGAACTCCCTCTGTGCTGTACGTGCTGTGGACAAAAGCGTTCTCCTCATGAAGCCAGAAGCTGACCTGTCACCCAGCTCTGTAAGTGCCTAGTCTGTGGAGCAGCTCGGAGCCCGGTCAGAGCAAGTGCAGCAACAGTGCCAGGGTGGGAACAGTGAACAGTCCCTCTTGTCAGTGCTGACACAGGAAAGCTGCCATGTGCTGTTTCTTGTCTTCCTTCAGTGGGCAAAAAGATGAGAACTTGACAGCAGCTGTTTCTTAGGGGTTTTGTGTGACTGTAGGGATGGCAATTAGGAAGCTCTTTTAAGGTGACTGCTTCTCTTGGCCAGAGCCAAACACTGTTGTGAGTTTGATGATGATTTTTCAGTTATTCTCTCCAGCCATGGGTTAATTTTGTTGGAGTAACGTCTGGAAGTGTCAGAGAGTTTATTCCCCCATGCCAAGCAGCAAACAACAGTCCTTGAGTAGGGACAAAGAACTGCAGATGGGCTAGCCAGTGTCATTTTGTATATATTTGAGCCATAATAACTAGAGTGACGTGCTGTCCATAACAAAAGAGGCAGTATCTCCAAATTTGGATCTCTTTTTTGACTCCAAAATTCCCATTGCTCCCACCACAGGGAGGACCATGGCAATGTGGATGTATATGCAGGTGATGTGAATGTTACGGTGCTTGAATCGAACTCCCTCAGTTGTGTTTTGTGACAGTGGACACTGAAAATGCCAAATGCTCTTTCTGCCTAGGTGTATAGCTTGCTGCCAGTGAAGGAATTGCATGACTATCACCATGGTCCAGACATGCTCTTGGAGGAGCCCCTGGAGAATTGCGTCCCTTTGAAGAAGATAGTTCTGAATGGGATCACCTATTCTCCAGTAGTGGAGGTGAACGAAGAGGACACTTACAGCATCCTAAAGGTACGGCCCTCTTGCATGGTTAGGGAGCGGAGTGGGAGGACTGAGAATGCTTAAGCCTTCTGTGGCGTGATGCAACATACCACGGGAAGGGTTTGTGAATCTGAATGATCTGACACTAATTTTTATCCAGAGGCAAGTTCAGTGAGAGTCATAAGCTGCACCTGTCGTGCCAGCTTTGCTCCTGACTTGGTGGAAAAGGGATCAGTCTCAAAGTTTTCTTCTTACAGGAAAAGCTTTGAGATTGACTTGAAATGAGGTTCTAACAGGAGGTAAATAATCCTGTGCCATTACAGTTACCCCTAATAAAGTTCTTGAGCTGTATCGTAGCCACAGACATTTCCTTCCAGAGAGAAAACTCTCTATCTACTCCCTGGCTCATCCTGACCCCTAGGCTGGAATTGGACTGGAACCAGTGCCCTGGAGACAGAGAGAATCTATACTTTGGTCTCTCTGAGCCACCCAGGCACCCAGACCCAGGATTGGGGGGGTTCATCTCAAGGTCCAATCCACAGACAGTAACAGCTTCTCCTTTTGAGGCAGTAAAATACCAATGTCGGGTATAATACCGCAACAGGACTCGGTAACAAAAAAACATGTTGGATTTCTCTCCCATAGGAAATGGGTTTAAAGGTTTTCACAAATACCAAGGTGAGGAAGCCTTGGTATTGCAGCACTGAGAATTACATGCCTGTAGGAGGCGGCCTTCCATCAGCTTCAGTCATGTCTGGAATGCATGGAATGAGGACAAGCGGTAAAGGAACTGGGTCTTATTATCACCTCTGTTCTGTCTGTATTTTGGGGTGAATACTCAAACAAGAGCTGGGGTTGTGGATTGAACTCTTGGAAGTAGTACTGAAGTAGTGGGTTCACAGATGTCAGCTTCTGCATGAGTGTGGGGCATATCTCTTTTGCTGGGTTCCAAAGGCCGACAGACAAGCTTTGATAACTCCACATTAGAAGTCAGCAGAACCAGGTAGTTTTCAAAGACTCTGGCAGAGCAGAGGATATTATTCTGCTGCTGAATTCTCTGTTCACTAGGCTTTTGCACTAGACCTCTTTTCCTAGATACCACTTAAGGGGTCTCCAGTACTATCTTCACTCTGCCCTCATTGACTCACCCAGTTTTATGTATGGTCAAAACCAGATGAAGTGGGTGAGAAAATATTCAGTGACAAATTGGTAGACTTTGGAGGCTTAGAATGGTAAGATGCGAATGGCAGAAGTCCAGTCTGAAATGGACCCACCCTATTTCTAATGACTATCTCAACTCCTACACTGTAGCTGTTTGGGAGACAGAATTGTCCATATCATCATCCAGAGTCTCATACTAAGGGAAATATCCTGGGAAATCTAGGTTATTCTAGCTGAATAACTGTTTCAAAGAGTTTTCCCTTGCCACAATAACCTGTGTTTTTGTATATATCCAGTTTTAAGACAATTTCAACTTCTGACACAGGTTGCTAAGATGTAGGATAGATGCTTTTTAATTATTTTAAACTCAAATAGGCAGCAGTAAGAAGACTGAGATACCATGATAGACAATACAAGCAAGCCACTGTCACTCTTGCTAGGAGCTATGTGATACAGCTCTGATAGCATCTTTCATTCCTGCCCTGAGACCTTCTCAGACTTTGGAGGTGCCTGTTGCACAGATAGTATGGATACTTGCTAGCTACAGAATTTTTATCTAAATGTAGAAATTTGTTTAGGCAAAGTAAAGATGACCAAAACTAGAATTTAGTTAAGAACTTTTCTTCTTTATCTGTTTGGGTGGATTTCTCTTTCCTTTTGTCAAAGCCAAGCAAACCAGTTGTCCCATCCTGCCCCCCCTCGCCCCCCCCCACCTTTGTTTCCTAGCTGTTCAAAACCAAAGTCAAACAAAGGCTTATTTTTTACCAAATTTCATCCCGAACTCTGAATATTTTCTTGGGAATAGTTTTTACATGTGAAAATTTTGTTTTAGTCAAAAAGTCTATTTTTACCCCTCCCAAATTCCAACTGCATGTTTTTAGTTTGAGCATCTCCAGCCTAGTTCTCTAGGAGGCCATAGATTTGGCAGGGAGGTGGTTTTCTGAGTCATAATGACCCTACAAAAAACACTGCAACAGAGGGATGTTCCGTTGCTAGCTGGCCTGATAGAATAGAGAAGGACGTCATGTTAAGACTGTGCCTGAAAGTGAAAAGGCTGTTTGCACAGAAGGTCATAAGTAGCTCTTTGTTCTAACATCCTTGTTTTAACCTTAAAGTGTTGCCCCACATACTTTGAGGTTCACTGGAGACGAGCGGGAAATGCTGGAAGGCTAGCTCTTGCTAATAGGCCCCGACCCTGAAACTTCACTGCTGTTGGTACCAGTGCTCACTACAGCCACAGCAAACATCTGCTGCCAGCAAGGCTTCTGATTGTCACGTAGATTGCTGCTTTCTCAGACCAAAGCATGATGCTGATGTAGTTCTTGCTTGTTTGGAATTATCAGTAGTTGATATCTTTTCCATCTCATCACATTCAGGCCTTCAGGCAGATAGATTTTATGCCACGTTAAGCACTCCTGAAGAGCTGACAGAGACAGTCCGAAAGTATTTCCCAGAAACTTGGATTTGGAGTTTAGTATCTATAAGGTGAGCACCTTGGGCTAGTTCCTTCCTTTTTAATAAAACTGGTTTTATAAGGTGAAAACATGAATCCCCACGTTTGCCAAGCCTTTTCAATGCCAAAAAGTCCTTCATTGCTTGCAGAAATCACTTGGCAATCTTCTGAGATGGAATTACCTTCAGCCGCGGTTAGGTTTATCCAAGGAGTGGTCATGGGTCTGGGAGAAGATGTGGGGTGGCCCTACAGTAACAAACATACTGTGCCCCATCATTCACGCAGGCAGTACTGTTCAGTAGGCCAAAAGGGGTACAGATAGTTACCAAAATGCCATAAAAAATAATCCCTCTGTCCTTTCTCTCTGTGCTTCACCAGCTTGGAGGGAAATGCTGATCTAGATGTGACCATCCCTGACACCATCACCGAGTGGAAAGCCAATGCGTTCTGCACTTCGGCAGACACGGGCTTTGGCCTGTCCCCGACAGTGTCCCTCAGAGCCTTCCAGCCCTTCTTTGTAGAGCTCACCGTGCCCTACTCTGTAGTGCGTGGTGAGGCCTTCACGCTGAAAGCCACCGTTTTCAACTACCTGACCACCTGCATCAGGGTAAGGAAGCTTTAAATCCTTTTCTGTACTTGTGTACCTTCTTGTACACCTCTTAGCTTCACCTAGCCTTTGTATCTCTGAGTAGCCCTAGACCTTCACCCCTGAAATTCTTATGTTATTCCTCCTATATACTCTAAACAGAACCCACAACTCCAGCTCCCTGCTCCTTTGCTACTGAAGAAATAGCTATTGCTATGGCTTCCTAGCTCCCTGTCTCTCATGATCACCCTTCCTTGATTCCGCCTCTCTCTACAACTGGCAGGTCAGCGTGACTCTGGCTCAGTCTGCTCATTTCCTGGCTGCTCTGGTGGAAAAGGAGGAAGAATCTCATTGTCTCTGCGAGAACGGGAGGAAAACTGTGGCTTGGCTGGTGACTCCCAAATCTCTAGGTAAAGGTCTCAGGGTGCTGAAAACTGCAGGGAGCGTTTCTCTGTGCTGTTCTCCCTGTTCAGTATTGGGTGTTAGAGCAACACGGTTTCCTGGGAAGCACTGCAGCTGAGCGTCTGTCTTGTCTGGGGTTATTTGGGAGGCAAAGGCTTGCAGACTCATAGTGTCCAAGGCTCTGTCTGGCACCACATGCAGTACCATCAAGCCTTACAGCCCTTGGACAACATCTGAAGCCAGAGACATTGCTGGCCAGTGAGGATGTTCTGTCAGCTCCACCCCTCCCAAAGATTAGACGACTGCCCCATGGGATCTTCATACTTTGTTTTCACTGTTGTTACATGCTGTGGTAGCAGCTGTGGTGTGCATGCGGGGCAGCAGTGTGCTGAACAGCAGTGGGGCTGGTGAGTCCCACCACTGTGGTGTCCTAGGTTCTGGAAAAGAGTCACCAAAATAGAGTCACCTTTCAATGGCAGTGCAGCTCATCTGCTCCAGGATGGATTCTGATATAGATAGCTATGCTCTTGTGGGAAAGAAGCAGGGCCCCGGTGTGATGGGAAATCCCCACCCATGGGCCTGCAGGTTGAAACTCCTAGAAGTGGCAGTGACTCCCATTATCTGGCTCTGCCCGGCAGGGCTGGCTGACCCCTGTTTCCTCCAGGGCAGGTGGAGTTCTCGGTGAGCACTGAGGCCCTGCAGAACCAGCAGCCCTGCGGGAACACCATTGTGGAGACCCCTGAGAAAGGGCGGAAGGACACGGTCATCAGACAGCTGCTGGTGGAGGTACGTGGGCTGTGGAAAGGGGAGGACTGAGCTTTCCCACAGGCTAGAGCATACGCTGTGATGCGATTGGACAGGATGCTAGATAATCTCATCTAGGCTCCCTTTCCCATGAAAGGTTGGACCAGATGATCTTTCCAGGTCCCTTCTAACCTGGGCAGGTCTATGATTCTATGAGATCACTACGCAGCTTGGCAATATGATGGTCTTTCATTATCTTTATTCTTCTATTTCAATACACCCTCTTTACAGCCTCTCTCCTCCTTTTGGGACACCCCCGGTAAGTTTGCCAGTCAGCACATGCTGCCTCTCTGCTAGTTGAGTGGCAAAGCAAACTGCCTCTTAAGCCGAGTGTTATGCAGTTCTGGTTTGCTACCATAGTCTGGCACCAAGATGAAGGTGGGGGATTCACAAGCACCTACAGGAATTTGATGCCTGTAAAGGAGTCCTCTCAAAACTCCAGGTATTATAAAAGTCCTTGAAAAAGTTTTAAAATTTTACAGCTTATCTATTTCCTGTGGCAAGAAAAGTCACTGATGCAATGTGGTACAGAAGGAAATATTATGTGGCAGTATTGCATATCCTTTATAGGAAAATGCTAGTTTATTATACTGGGTGTGGTAATCTGGCAGGTAGATTCTATGTTCTTGGCTTTTCTCTGTATCATAAAAACCCCTAATGTTTGCCTACTGTGTCGTATGGTATCAGTAGTGTCACCAGATATTACAGTGTACAACATCTTCCCTTTCTATTGTCAACAGACACAATTTTTTTTCCCTAAAGCATCTGCAGCATTATGATAAATAGCACTGCAGACATCTCTTCAGGACAGCCCTCTAGAGTAACTGTGAGCTTTTGCTAACAAAAGCACTTGCTGTAATGCTGCAGTCCTCTTGCTACAAGGATGTTAAGTGTCTCTCGCTGCGTACAATAGTTGCAGGTCATCCATGTGATAGTCCTACAGTGTGTCCCTTTCCTTTTCTTGTCCTTCCTCCACGTACAACACCAATCACTTAGGATCATGTTTCATTTACTTGCTTAAATTATTATTTCAGAGCTCTGTATTTCAGGGATTGTTTGTGACTGCCTCTCCTTCTCCAGTTCACTCACTTTTCTTTTCATGTATCCCTCTGTCCTTGTTGAGGATTCCTCTGTCTGTCTGTACTTCCTGTCTCACTAACTTCTCACCTCTCTTGTTTTCCTTCATCCCACCCAAGCCTGAAGGAGTTGAGAAGGAAACAACCCAGAACTCTGTGCTCTGTGTAAAAGGTAAAGACCTCTCTCCCCACCCTCTCCATTTGTTCCTGTGTGGTTTGATGGGTGGGACGTGCCTGGAGGAGGAAGATAGGGCTGCCTCTATCATATTCCAGATAGGCTGATATTTTTAGGTAATCAAAACATGCCCCATCAGTTGGAAGCCTGAGACCTAAGACAGAAGAAAGTCCTAGAGAATGGACCATCCTGCCTAAGCATCAGGGTATGAGCTAGGACAGATTTAGCATGACTGTTTGCATCCCTGTTCTCTTGTGTGCTGAGATTGGAGTTAAAAGCACTGTCTCCTGTTTTCTAGCATGCCCAGGAAAAAGCTGTAGAGACGTGATCTACAGTGCCTAACAGTGGCTGGGGGTGGTTTCATGCAGGGATTGCCTTATAGCCAGGGAAAAACGAAGTGACTGAAGTCAGGGCATTTCTGATAGGAAGTGTTCCTGCTGTTTCAGTGAGGGCCCCTCCCCTTCCATTAGCCATTTCTTAGGACTGCGCTGAAGCTGTTTGGGTCTTGTTTCTCCCTCAGGAGTGCCTGTGAAAGAGAAGTTTTCCCTGTTGCTACCCTCAAATGTGGTACAAGACTCAGGCAGAGCATATTTCTCAGTGCTGGGTGAGTGGGCAGCCTGGGAGAAGAACCATGTGCTGTTTCTGCCCCTCTGTGTTGGCTTCCTACCTCACAGCTTTTTCTCCTGGTTTCCAGCACACCTCACTCCTGTCTTTCATCCCTTCTGTCTCGAGCACTTTCCCCTCCAGTTGTGCTCTTCCTTTTCCCCTTTCTGCATGTCCTTTTGTTCAGGGTTCTCTGCCAGTGCCCTAACCTTTCATTTCCCTCTTTTCCTTTTCTCTGCTGTTCTGTGTTTCATTCCAGGATCTTTATCAATCCTGATTTTCTTTTGTTCTTCTCTGTCGTCTCCTGCTTCTCTTGTTCAGTAGCTCCCTCTGATTCTGATAGCCAGCCCTGAATGTTGTTAATACCCCCTGTTCCCCAGGCGACATCATGGGCACTGCCATGCAGAACCTGCACCAGCTCCTCCAGATGCCGTTCGGCTGTGGGGAGCAGAACATGGTCCTTTTTGCACCCAACATCTACGTCCTGGACTATCTGAACAAGACAGGGCAGCTGAGTGAGGAGGTCAAATCCAAGGCCATCGGATACTTAGTGAGCGGTGAGCTGGGACACGGCTTTTGCTTCTGCTTTGGCTTTTTTCCAGATCCTGCCTGGGGTGGTTCTATCAAATGTTGGCCAGATGTGGAAAGAGAGCCTCTCTCATGCACGGATGGTCTCTGCTGTATGCCTGAGAAGGCCCTTTGCTGCTTTTTCCTTTATTATTTTCTGTTGCTTAACCATTAGGGTACCTGATCATTGCACCCACTTTTCTCTGCTCCCTAATTGGCTTGCAATGCAGTGCAGAGTTGTCAGGTGACCTGCTACAGTGACTTGTCCATTGTCATTAATATGTCCTGCCTTCTTTCTGAAGAAAGGCAGGTGTTGCTTCTCCTCATGCAGTACAAGCAGTGCATGGAGGTGGGGATGTACCAGTACTTCTTGTTGGCTAGGATGGGATTGACCTACTCCTCTCTCCTTTGCCTTTGCTGATACAGCCGTTTTTCTGTTCCCCCATCCCTCAGCAGGCTTTCTCTGGCATCTGAATCTTGCTTTAACTCTCCATTGCAGGTTATCAGAGACAGCTGAACTACAAGCACACAGATGGCTCTTACAGTACCTTTGGACCACGTTATGGCCAACTGGGAAACACCTGGTGAGATTTCAATGTCACCTATGCCTCTTCTATATGCTCCTCTTTCTCACCTACACATTTCTAATAAATGCTGCATGACAGTAAATAGGAAATGCTGTTGTAGACCCAGCAGGCTTTCCAGATCTGGTGTGGTCCCTGTGCTGCCTCCTACTTAATGAAATAGGCTGCATCAGCCAGTTATGTAGCTGAAACACATCCTCCCACCAGCAGCTCTGAGGACCATGACAGACAAGAAGGAAATGGAGATAAATTGGGGAAGAAGAGAACAGGCATTTCACATCCTGACTGAGGAAGGCTGAAGAGCTGCAGTGGCAGCTCTTCTAGACTAGCATCTGCTGAGAAGGCTGCTGGGAAGGGTGTTGCCATACAAGTGGAAAGGTTGATAATCCAATAGCAGTTCTGTATGGTTCTTTTTCAAGAGTGTGTGTTACTAAGCAAAGACAGCCTGGAGGAGCGTGTGTGTTGCCAGTGTGACTTACTGCAAAGTTTTGAGTTGCTCCAGCATATCATTGCCATGCATTTTCAACTTTAGGTAAGGGCAAGAATGGATGATGTCATAACTTTTGGTTTGCTTTCAGTTTCTGAAACAGTACTTGGCTCTTGACAGCATGTTGGCTTCTCACCACATGCCTGCTTCTTCTCCATAACTGCTTGTAACAACTCTGGCAAAAACTCTTTTAACATGTTCTTCTTTACTTTAAAACTCTGGGGAGTTCTGGGAAACCCATGAAGCATGGATTTCTAGTGCAAGAGTACTGCCAGCAGACCATGAGCTAGCAGGGATTTAATTATTCTTCCCTGTCATTTTGAGTATTACTGTTATGCAGATGTTGAGCTAATTGGCATGCAATTCCCTACTTTTTCCAAAGAGATTTTTTTTAGATACAGATCAACAATCACTGTCCTTCAAACTGTACCCTCAACACAAAGGGATCACAGGGTTTTATGAGCCAAGAGAGGGAGTAGAAATCAAGGTGGGAAGCAGTTTTTTGACAGATTTTTTGAGATGAAGATATAATATACATGTGGTCTGACTAATTGGCCCACAGTTCCCCAGGCCGTCTTGCCTTTCTCCAGACATGATGTGCACATGGGCCCTGTCACCTGAGATGGGAAACAGGCCTGCTCAGGCGCTGTCACTGCTCTTTCTCCCTTTCAGGCTCACAGCCTTTGTGCTCAAGTCCTTTGCCCAGGCCCGGCGTCACATCTTCATAGATGAGAAGCACATCCAGGATGCTTTGGTCTGGCTCACTCAAAAGCAGAAGGAGAACGGCTGTTTCCGCAGTTCTGGGACACTCCTGAACAATGCCATGAAGGTAACATATCTGCCTGGTTGTTTTTTTGTGAGGCTAGAACTTGGCCATAAGTCAGATGGGTCCAGCTGAGCTTCTTGAGCATATAGGCAGATGGGAAATTCCCATGTCAATGGCAAGAACTAGGGAGCCAGAGGCCATTCTGTATGATTGCCACAATAGGAAGGAGAATGAAGGCTAACCTACACTTTATAAGTGGTATTGATACCTCCACATCAGCTGCAAGGGGGAGGAGGCAAGCTAAGGCTCTACAATGCAGAATAAAGTATTCCCACTGGAGTGGGAGAAAAGAAGATAAGAAGCTAGGTGGGGTCAGCATCTACCTTTGTGTTTCCCTGCAGGGTGGAGTGGATAACGAGGTCTCGCTGACGGCCTACATCACTATCGCATTGCTGGAGATTCCTCTGCCTGTAACTGTATGTGCCTGCACCCTAACTTGAGTCAGTTATGTTGTGTCAGTCTATGATGACACAGTACTGCCCAGAATTTGCTCCAGATTGGAAAAAGGACTTGGTTGTTGAGCCCTGTGATATAAGAATTATGTGCTGTCAATTTTGGCATTTCTGGAACACATTGTACCCTACTTGTTCCTAGACATCATTCTGGCAGACCCCTCCTCAAAGTTCAGTGGAATGATGTGTCATTAGTAAGGCAAAAACATAATTTCTCCCCACCTTCTAATCACTAGTCATCTCTCCCCAGCACTCGGTGGTGCGTAACGGTCTGTTCTGCCTGGAAACAGCAGCAGATGAGAAAGAAAACCACGTGTACACCAAGGCACTGATGGCGTACGCCTTCGCCCTGGCAGGGAAGGAGGAGAAGCGGAAGGCATTGCTCGGCTCACTTGAAAAGGAAGCTGTGAAAAAGGGTGAGTGCTCCCGGTGGGACATCTCTTTCTTCCAACCCACTGGCCTTACATCTTCCCTTGATAAAATGGCTTTTGTTGGTGGGGCAGTGGCTGCAGGAAAGGGCTTGTGTGGGTGGGGAAAGGTGGAGGGAGAGGAAAAACTTGTGCAAAGGGGTTGCGTTTTTGAGAACTCCCTCTCAGTGCCCAGTCCTACTTCTCTGCTCCGAGGGAGTTCATCAGGAAGCACCAGGCACCATCCCCATCGGTGCTGAACTAAAGCGTAGCTCTGCTAGCGTCTCTCCTCAGTCCGCTCCTCTTGCCGCACCAGGCAACGCTTAGCAAAGACTTAGCAATGTTTATGGCCGCTCCTTCCTTCCAGTGCACGTGCTCCACATAGAAGAAAGCTGACCTTGCACAGCACAAGGGACGATAAGAGCTGCATGTGCTGAGAGAGAAAACGAACGTACAGGTCATTTCGGAGGCCATAGCATAAGCTCTGAGTCTTCTAGGAAATCATGTAACGACTCGGAAGCCTTCTGGTAAAGTCAGGCCGGACAGGGGGTTTGCCCAAGCGTTGGGTAGCAGGGCTGTGAAGGAAATAGCCCCAGCACCTTTTGCCTTTTCCACCTGCAGGTGACTATCAAGCCCTGCTCACAGTCGTTGGGTCCCTGTGCCTCACAGAGCTTGTCACTGCCCAACCCCGGCATCTCTGCTCAACAAGGGAAGCAGTGCCAGCCCGGTGCTCTGCTCGTGCTCAAGCCCATAGATGGCCCCTTGAATCTGGAGTCTAGGGCAAAGTGGTATCCAGGCCTGAGGACTGAGCCTCGGCAGTCTCAGACTAGCTGCAGCAAGCAACGAGTTGTCTAACCCTTCCCACTTCATCCTACGTGACGGATGCTTCCTGGAGGCTCTGCCCTCTGGAAGGGGCAGACCAGCAGCAGATCAAGAACTGCCTTCCAATAACTGCTACTAATTGCTTGTTGTCTTGTCTCCACGCTCCCTGCCTCCTGTGAAGATGGGTCTGTTCATTGGCAGCGGCCTGGGAAAGAGCCAGAGGTTGATCTCCCGTACTATCGCTACCGAGCTCCCTCTGCTGAAGTGGAGATGACGGCCTACGTGCTCCTTGCTCACCTCACCACGCAGCCGGCACCTTCCCAGGAGGAGCTGTCATTTGCATCTCTTATTGCAAAGTGGATCAGCGGTCAGCAGAATCCCAATGGAGGCTTCTCCTCCACCCAGGTGAGCTGCTTCTCTCCTGCGACCTCACACATCAATGTCAGAAGATGGGAAGTGTCAGAGACCCAGGTGGGAGCACAGTAAGGTTCACCAGGGCAGGGACTGTAGCCCTGCAGTATATCCCTGCGGTATCTACCATGGTTGCCAAGTTCCCGAGAGGCTAGAGGCTAGTATGTCAGGCAGTGCCTCTGGGGATGACTGATGTTTTGGTTAATGACCTGGTTTTCTCGACACCGCGGGGCAGAACGGTAGGGACACAAGGGACGTGTGTCTGTGGCATCGGAGAGGGCTCCCACTGCAATTTGTTTGTGCATATGAAGTTGCTGCTTCACCCTGTGGCGAGCGAGTGCAGGCTGCGCAGAGCTGCACGCCAGGGAGCTCAGGGAACATGCAACTGCTGCGCAGAGGACACAGGGAGGGAATGGAAACATTTCCCTCTCTGCTATGGGCTTAAAACTGGAGAAGGCGAAGAATGGAGGGGAGGATGCCTGCCGACAGCAGAGGGCAGGCTGTGGGAGGACAGGCTGTGGAAAGGCTGACTGTATTCCCCTGGGTGCCGGGACCCATCTCTCTCAGGACACAGTGGTGGCTCTCCAAGCCCTGTCCCTGTACGGAGCTGTCACCTATGCCAAGAGCGGAGCAGCCTCCAAAGTGACCCTGCGATCTGGAGGGGACTTCCAGCAAGACTTCCAGGTGGATCCCACAAACCGGCTGCTGCTCCAGCGCGTGCCCCTGCCCCAGGTGCCAGGGGAGTACAGCACGGAGGTGTCTGGTGAAGGGTGCGTCTACCTGCAGGTGAGGGTGATGGGGGCAGGTGGCATCGTGGGAGGAGAGCCCCTTGCCAGGCAGGAGCCAGGGAGAGGGCAGAAGGGACAGGGGGGAGGGGAGGAGTGGGAGGGAAGGCTCTGGGAGAGGGAAGAGGAGAAGAAGAGTAGAGGTGTGTGGAGGAGAAAGAGTGGGAGGGAAGGATCCGCAATGTGGAGGAGCTGTGAGAATGGGAGAAGTGGGGAGGCAGGACGGGGAGAGGATGGTCTCTCTCACGTGCTGAGCACCCACACGCACACGCTCACACAGAGCTGCTGGCTCTCCCCTAGACAAGCCTGAGGTACAACGTGCAGCCCACGCAGGAGGATGCGCCCTTCATGCTCCATGTGTACACGATCCCAGAGACATGTGAGGGCTCCAAGGCTCACAAGGTCTTTGACATAGGCATAAATGTCAGGTGAGTCTGCATTTGGGTCTGAGCCTTCCTGAGGAGCCATGGGAGCTGGAGGAGGTCTGGCGGTCCAGGGTGAGCCAGCCTGGAAGCCCTGGAGGGGCAGTGCATCCCTGGAAAAGCGGGCAGGAAGCAGCCGGGCTGGGAGGAGAGGCTGCGGAGGAAGGACATGTCCTGCAGTGGTGGAGCTGTGCGGGCAGCGCAGGGCTGGGCTAGTGAGAGGCTGCATAGGTGACTAGGAGGCCCTGGCATAGCTGGAGAAGAAAGTGCTGGACTGTCAGGACGTGGTGGGGTGCCAAGTGTTATGGAAAAGGTGGAAGCGCCCCCAGCTTCGACTTGAGGTGCGCTGTATCTTTGTGGCTTGGTTCCTTAGTTACACTGGGGAGCGCAATGGCTCCAACATGGTGATTGTTGATGTGAAGATGCTGTCGGGATTCATCCCCGTGAAGTCCTCCGTGAGGAAGGTAGGATGCTGCGTGAAGCATTTCTTTGAGTATATCTGTCCTTAATCAGGGGCATCGGTTTCCTTATTTAAAGGAGCATCTAATTCTTCTCCTGGTATCTTCTCCAGTGTTAGACCTCTCCCTCTTTTCCTCCAGTTCTTCCACCCCTCCGCTGTGGAGGAGGGGTGAATGAGGGATGCCAGCAGCAGCACTCCCTTCCCACCCCTCAAGCACTTGTGGCAGCTTGCAGTAGCTCAAATATATGCACAGTTTGGCCCTGAGACTGAGAGCTGGGAGGAGACCATCAGGTCTAATTTCAGGGACTAAGGAGCCTTGCGAGATGTACGACAGTAACTGTTTAGGTCTTGGGTCACTGTTTGAGATGCTGAGCAGGTGCATGGTCTGGAAAATAAAGGCAATCATAAGGTACTGCAGAACTAGCAAGCCAGAAGGAATGTATTTTCATTGAATCGTTCCATCACTGTGCTTGAACCAGTGCTCAGTCTCTGTTGGAGCCAGGCCGTACTTCATCAGCCAGGCTGGCAAAGGGAAGGCCTGGGGACCATGATACCTAGTGGCACACCAAGGAGGCAGTTCCATGCTACAGACTTAGTTCCCTGAGCACCCCAGCGTTTCATCCACAGTCCATCCCATCCATAGGGCTGTGTAAGGGGCACAGGGAGAGCACCCTCTATGCAGTAACATCTTAGTCTTCTCTCTTCAGCTGGAAGGCCGCCCCATTATTGAGCGCACAGAGTTGAGTACCAACCACGTCCTGGTGTATCTGGAAAAGGTGAGTATCCGTCTGGGGAGAGGATGGGTCAGAAACACAGGCATTAGGACATTTGGCAACATAGGGCAAAAGATCTGGGACTCAAAACTACCATGGCTCTGACAAGAATAGGGCTGAATCCCATACTGACTTTTGCTGACTTTTAAGATTTACCGGCACCTTCTTCCCAGCCCTCAGCAGCCTTTCCCTCCATCCCACGCACAGATCGGGCCCTGCCCTCCCCACCAGACAGAGCCTCCCCTGGTGTGGGGAAAGGTCCCAGGGTTTCCCATTGCCCCTCAGCCAGGCCTGCAGCCTCCGCACCCCCCAGGGCCCGGGCACGGGTGGTAGGGGAGAGCGAGGGAGCCTGGGGGCAGTGCGGAGGCACAGGGGAGCCCGGGGCAGTGCGGAGCCGCCCCTGAGCCTCCGCTGCTTCCCTTCCCCAGCTGAGCAGCGAGACCCTCAGCTTCTCCTTCACGGTGGAGCGGGACATCCCCGTGCAGGGCCTGAAGCCAGCTCAGGTGAAGGTCTATGACTACTACGAGACAGGTGAGTGTGGGCTGGGGGTGCCCGTGGGAGCGAGGGTGGGCAGTGGGATGCGTGGAGGGGTGTGGGAGCTGTGGGGACCTGCAGCTGCCCCTGGCCTGGGCCCTGTCCCGCCCTCACGCTGCCTGAGCTCTCTGAGGGCAGAGGTGGCCCAGAGGGCTGGAGGCCACCACCCTGCCCTCCTCCCTCCTGCTCCTGCCCCTGCCCGGGCAGGCCCCAGAGAACAACGGGGGGCAGGTCTGGGCAGTGGTGACGGTGTGGGGAACCCTGCATGGCTGCCCCTCACACTGGCAGTTGCTGTGCAGCTGCCCGCCCCTGAGGGAGAGGGCGGAGGAGGCCATACCCCCAGCCCTCCGACCATGGCGCCTTCAAGGCCGGTCCTGCCTCCCCAGGGAGAGGAGCCATCCCACGGCGCAGAGCCGTGGGCGCTGGGGGTCCCGTGTTCAGGTCCGGCCGCAGAGCGCAGCTGTGCCCGTGCTTCCCGGCTGTCCTGATGCTCCTTGTGCCTCTGCTGTCCCGGCTGCTGCAGCAGGGAGGCAGCGACAGAGTCATCCCGCCCCTGCCCCAGTGTGCTGGCAGAAGGTGCCTGAGCAGCCCTTGGGCACACTGGGGTGGAGACCTGCTGGGGCTGCCTTGCTGCTGCGGCCTCTGGACCGGGCTGTGACTGGGGCTCCCTCCCACCCAACTGGGATCCCTGGGGGGAAGTCAGGGATGGTGGCAGTGGCCTGCTGTGGGGCCTGGGAGAAGCGTCTCTCTGGCACTCATCCCTGTTCCAGGAGTGCTGAGGGGCTCTGACAGCTTGCTCTCTCCCTTCCCTTCTGTTTTCCAGATGAGTTTGCCACTCAGGAGTACAGCGCTCCCTGCACTGCAGGTAGGGTGCACAGGAAGAACTGAGATGTTCCGGCATGGGCTATTGCAGGTTGTTTCGAATGAGAGTCTTTGCACACCTGGGTTTCCTCAGCCTGCATGTACTCTCAGCATTTAACTGCACTGTGCCTATTGCAGTCTCTAGGTGTGCCTCAGTACAGAGAGGAAAAGCAATGCTGCCACCCCATGTCCTGTGTAAGATCAGATACAGCTTTCATTTCGGTTCACTGAGAATGGCAATCCCAGTGTTACTGCCTTCATTCGCACAGATGCATTTGTCTTCTCCTGCGTGTGTGTGTCACATTGTACAAATAAGATTGAAATCTCCCTTGGGACTGAACACCACATGCAGCCTTTGCATCTCTGCCCTTTTCAGGGCCACATTTGCCATGCTGCAGACACAGAAGGGTACTGAGGAATTGTCTCCCAAACGTATTGGTGAAATTTTGATGTTATTCACACATCTTTGGTGGGGACCTTTCAGACTCTGCCCTGGGTTATTTTTTCCCTTCCTTTGGGAAATCCAGGTGCTGAGAGAGAATGTGTACTGGGGTAGCTCATGTATGTCCAGGATATCTCTGCCTCCCCTCCCCTCTCTGTAGCATGAATATCTTGAACATGTCCAGCCATTCCCATTCTGTTACCTGTCTGCAACTGGGCATTTTTAGGTGAAGCAGTTTCCCAGATTTTAACACGGCTTGAACTCATATAGCCACCAGAACACAGAGAAGATGTCCAGGGCTCTGGACACTGCTTCACCAGGATACTTATCTCACTCTGTCCTTTTCCCACCTCCAGCCAAGGCTGAACAGGGAAATGCCTGAAGAGCACATCTTATCTGAGCCTTGCTGGATCAACTTGCGTCTCTGCCCCTAGAAGATCTTCTTGTTGAGGGGCCTATTGAAATGTTAGAGGAGGACACCTCAACACCGAAAAGGAAGTAACACTATGAATAAAATGTCTTGATTCTCATCAGATGCCTCTGGCCTTACTTTTTGTTGCTGCATCTTGTCTCTCCTCCCATCCATAGCTCAGACTGTGTAATGGCCTGAGATTTAAATCCAGAGCCATCCACGGCATGGTGGTATTTGGCAACTCCTCAGGAATACCAGGCGGCAGGCAGCTTTTGGCAGTGGGGAGGTTCGCCTCCATACTTGCCAGTTCTCCAGGAGGAGAGAATGATCCTACATGATCCATTATGCACTGGAAGCTTGGCTCCCTGCCTCTAAAAGTGGGTGTTTTCTGCAAGATAATCCTTGGACATAAACCTGTGATCACATACCACCTTTGATCCTGCTGTGAAATCACTGCTATGAGGTGGAAGGACAGTGTGAACCTGTCCAGCCTGATCTTTCACAGCAGGCCAGATAGAAGTGAAGGGAAAACCTGTGGACTTCCCCATTCTGGCAGTGAAGAAATTGTCTGCTTGTTTCTAAACAGTTGAAGTGAAATCAGAGAGGGACTGGGAACTTAACAGTGTCATTAGTCAAAATTTAAACCAAGAACTGCCTTATGAGCCAAACCCCTTGCATTTTTCATGAGAACTTTATCCTCTTCCCCTCAGTGGAGGCCTGTAGATCTATTCTGTTTTTTCTAGTAATTTTAATACATGTTTCTTTTTCTCCCTCACAACTAGGCTTACAGTGCTCCTCAGAGGGGAGGCTGTGGATTCCTATGTGGTGCTTTGGGTTAAACTTTTTGCATGTCGATTTTCCAAATGTTCACATTCTCTCCAGTCCAGATCTCTCCCAGGGATGCAGAGGCAATCAGCCTTAGTTCAGTAGGTCATATGGCACTCTGTGTATTTTATTTACATGGTTCTGTGTGCAGAGGTGCCTTTGACCCTGCCAGCGTAAGCTTAAGCAAACACACCTATATGAGTCTCTCATGCAGCTTCTTTCATGCACACAGACCCAGGTTGTCAAAAATGTAAGTCACCGATGCAGCAAAGAACTTGTACTTGTTCCAGAGATGTTGAAGGTCTTTGCGTTTTCATCATCCACGTGGGTGTCTCAAGACCCTCTTTCCCCTTCATGAGCCAGAATTCCTCACTGTGGGAGGAAAGCAGTTTGCTCTGGCCCCTTTTATAGCTGTGCCCCTGCTGTGGGGTCATAAGAGAGTGACTGTGCTGGAGAGACACAGTCCCAGCTGAGACCATTAGTTAAGGGAAAGCAGGTTCAAAAGTGCCAGGCCTGCAAACTTGTGCATACAGACACAGGTCTGCAAATACAGACCCTCGTTTACAGCTGGCTGTAGATGGATGGCAACAGTGCCTTCATTTTCATTTACTTTTTGGCAAGTACTCTACCATGGTTATGGAGTTGAATCTTTTCTGCCTCAAATGAAACAAAGTGATCATCATATTAATTTAATTTAAAAGTCTGTAAAATCACTGGAGTATGTTCCATTCACAAAATTTGGATAATGGCTTTCTATCATGGAAAGACTTAACACTATGTTTTGCTGCCACCCGGTTTTAAATTAGGCAATGCCTAACTGTTGCCCATGGGCAGCCACATCACTTGTCATTTGGGGCTCCCTGGCTAGCCCATATCTCTAAAGCAGTTTAATATCTCTCTGCTTGACCAGGCTGTGAATCATCAAAGTCACATACTTGCAGGTCCTCCATGGCATACCGCGTAGGAAACTTTAGCAAGGCTACCTTAAGGAAGTACAGGAGTGTCTGAACATTGAATTTCTATCCCCATGGAGCAAGGATTGCATGCTTCAAAGGCAAATCACAATGGGCTAAAATCAAAACAATTTCATTCAGCAACCAAAAGCTATGTTGCTTTGGAAAAGTAATTGCCTCATGGTAGGAAAATAGATGGCTTTACCATTTCTAAATCAAAGCAAAATGCGATTAGTATTCATGCTTGATTAGAAATTTTGCTCAGCTTTCACTGAAGCCAGTTCATTCCATAGACCTGTCTGAATATGAGGTGTCAAAAAGGTCTTGAGTGAATAAACGCCAAACACCACAGGAGACAAAGTGACACAATATTGATATCTAGCAAAATAGATTAAGAACTTTATTTGTTCTCAATAACACTGTTTGGATAGGCACACTAAAAAAAATTGGATGGAACAACTAGCAGTGCGTACTTTGGATACACAATAAGCCATGATACCTAACAATAAGCATTTCATGAGAATAAACAGTCACGGAAGATCTTTCTGCCGTTCAAAAGTTAAAACCAGAAATTAATGGGACAAAACCAAGAAAAGGGGGGCATTCCTGGAGATGTCTAAGAGGGCTATGGACAGTTTCACCAAAGCAACTCTATGATTTAAATAAATTTAAACTAGACTTAGGTAGGTAGGTTACTGGCAAATGCCGTTAGCTTCTCCTTGTGAATCTCCCAGAAGCAGCAGGCACAAGATATGGAATTTTCCACGAGAAGGCTCAAGCTTCAACTGGAGAACAGGCCATTATAAGTTAGCAGCTGAAGGCATAATGCATGCACACATCCCTCCTGCCCCCCCATGCACACTTTAATCTTACAAGAGGGCAGAGTGTGAATCTCCTGCCATTCTTCTACAAACAAGAAACAATCCTGGAAGGGGTGTCTACGGGGCACACCACAGCGGTTGAATTTCATGTAACATTAGCTGATCATCCAGGCTGCCTACCGGTGGGAGGCATGGATAGGCACCTGCAGAGACCAGTTCAGTCAAGGTTATAGTTTCTAAGCCAGGGGAGAGAAATTGTTCTCAAGAGGTACCTGTCCTTCTCTGTGGATTAGACAGGATCTCAGATGACAAGTTCAGAGTACATAACACTGAGAGGGCTACATTAGAAAGGCTGATCCCAACTTAAATCATTCCGTCCTCTTTTTTTTTTTCCCTCACTTGTCAGCCTTATTACCCTGCACACAGGCATGGCTGGATAGGATGCTCTTCAAACTAAGAAGCCAGGGAGATTAAAGCTGTGACTGGAGGCTGAGTAGGAAGAAACAGAATTGGGAATGAACTGTTCAAAAATCATTGGTGAGTACAGTTAATTTATTTGTAAAGTTCATTTCCCATTCCTTGCAGGCACTATTCATCTGTCACTCCATCCTCTCCATAGATGGTGGTGGTGGTAGTAGTGAGTCAGGTGGGTTCCAGCAACTGGGAGTATTCTTCATGCGTTGCCCTGGTCTACTTCCTCTGCAAGGATGAAAGAAGACGGGAGGGTACAGGAGTTAGAGAGATATGCCAGTTCCCTCTCTCAGGCTGAGAGACAGAGAGAGCAAGATGTGGGTTTGGGAAGCCACGTTGTGTGGGAAGCACAGTACAGGAGAGTGGGTTGCTGTTTGATCAGGGTTGAGGGTCATCCATAGCACTCAACACTCCTGTCACCTTCAAAGCCATGTGAGGTTGAGAGAAGGCTGAGACTCTTTCTGACCCACTGGGAGAGATAAGCAGAATGGAATTTGTCACAACTGGGATGGACATGGGAGCACAGTGCAAACAGGCAGCAAGGATGTCCACTGCAGCAATGAGACATGCTCTTAAAGTGTATTTATTTCTCTGCAGAGAGCGGAAAGAATGTGCTGCACAAGTGGACAGCACTGTTCAGGGCAGGGAAGGCAGTTTTCTACTTTGCAACTGAGATCTGCCTTTTAGTCAGGGCAGAGCACCTTTGGACACCTAGACCAGTGGATGGACCTCTTAAATAGCGATTTCCCATCATCTTTTCCAAGGAGGATAAAATCTCTGTCTTTTAGTGCACATGGGGAAGAGTAGCCTAAATTCTAAAGCCTCCCCCCTAGCCTCAGACTGGACAGCCAGACCACACCAACATAACCTTTGGAAACATTTTACTGTCCACTCAGTGTCTATCTTAGGATTTATGCACTTTTTTTCCATGAAGGGAGGCTGTAGGCCCAGAATCAGCAGAACACAGCTGTACCTACGGACACAGCCCAGGTTAGCAAAGCAGTATGGAGTAAAAGCGTGGGAGCTCGGGCTTTTTTCCAAGACACCAGATAAGAACACAAAAGGAGATAAATTTCACCATTTACTACCAGCAAGAGACAAAGCTTTCACCTTTCCCAAGTCCAAATCACTTTTTCTCTGCTCTCAGATGCCACAGTCAGGCCCTGTGAAAAACCACTTCCCAGGGTCTCAGTGCTTTCCTGAAGCCTCCATATTCCAAACATCTGAAACTGAGCAACTGATGGGAAGCCAGACCTGCCAGTCTTCATACTGGAAGACTCCATATAGTACAGGAGAAGTATCACTGGTCAGGGCCTTCCACAGAAGCTCCTACATTACCTGTGCTCCTAAGCTAAACTCATGTGGCCTTGCACTGCAGAGAACTCCCCAAAGATCATAGCCTCTCTGTCCTGCTAGCTCAGGCTCCAAACCAAGACTGAGGGCTGGCTGTCGAGGGTCATGAGGAATACTTGCTTCCTGAGAGACCCCCTCCTGCTTGGGCAGCAGGGTAGCTGAGCAGGAAGCAGCTGTTGCTCCAGATAGTAGCTACCAAAGGCAAACTTGCCATCTCTCAGGATCCAAGGAGGATGGCATTGCTTAAAGGCGTGCTGCAATGTGCGAGCACCGCTGTGGGCTTTGCCACATAGAGTTCCTAAGCAGGCTAGGGTGCCATATTGGAGAACTATGACCCCCCCCACAGACAAGTGATGTGGCTGTGTGTACAGGTGGGGGTCTACCACCAGGGCAGTTTTCTGTCACCATACAAGAGAGGCAACCCCAAGTTTCTATAAAAGTCAAACACTTACCTCTTCAATAGCAAGGGTTAGGAGGAATTTCTCTGTAATGAGGACTTCCTACAGCAGGTATGAGCAGGTATGGCTCCATGCTCAAAGTAGGAAGCGAGGAGCTAAGAGCAGCACTGCATTACAGCTTTAGAAAAGGTATGCCAGGCTTGGGCAGGAGGTTCTGGAGCACAGCATGAAATCATGCTAGGTCAGACCATGACATGCTGCTTTATGGGGTATCTTTTGGTGGCCTTGATTTGCTCTATTGCTCTAGACAGGGTGCTTTTGGGGAGGAGTGTGCCGGGTGGTTTGAAAGAGCCAAGTCCCCTCAGCATGATCCCACAGCTACACTAGCTGGAGGTCTCAGGAAGGACCAGAAGATACCTCAAATCTGAGATAACAAGAATGATATAAGAAACTTGAAATCAAAGAAAAAGTCCAAGGGGCAGTAACAGAACAATAGGGACACAACCTTCATTCAAGTCAGGAGAACCCGACTATGGAAACAACTCTGATAATTCAGGGATGGTGGATTTTGAATGAGCCAACAACATTGTGCGTCCTGTGCTCTCAGCTTTGCATAAAAAATCTATGCCTGTGAGTTGGGCCAATCTCATCCAAATTACCCGTTGGGCAGAAAGAGACAAGCGCTAGATGGAAAACCAAAAATACAATGAAGAGGAGAACTGTGAAGAAGGGAAGGGCTCTCGGTACCCTACCTGTGGTGCAGGGAGCGCTGTACTCCTGAGTGGCAAACTCATCTGGAAAACAGAAGGGAAGGGAGAGAGCAAGCTGTCAGAGCCCCTCAGCACTCCTGGAACAGGGATGAGTGCCAGAGAGACGCTTCTCCCAGGCCCCACAGCAGGCCACTGCCACCATCCCTGACTTCCCCCCAGGGATCCCAGTTGGGTGGGAGGGAGCCCCAGTCACAGCCCGGTCCAGAGGCCGCAGCAGCAAGGCAGCCCCAGCAGGTCTCCACCCCAGTGTGCCCAAGGGCTGCTCAGGCACCTTCTGCCAGCACACTGGGGCAGGGGCGGGATGACTCTGTCGCTGCCTCCCTGCTGCAGCAGCCGGGACAGCAGAGGCACAAGGAGCATCAGGACAGCCGGGAAGCACGGGCACAGCTGCGCTCTGCGGCCGGACCTGAACACGGGACCCCCAGCGCCCACGGCTCTGCGCCGTGGGATGGCTCCTCTCCCTGGGGAGGCAGGACCGGCCTTGAAGGCGCCATGGTCGGAGGGCTGGGGGTATGGCCTCCTCCGCCCTCTCCCTCAGGGGCGGGCAGCTGCACAGCAACCGCCA
>NW_008795376.1:92076-136490 GCF_000699145.1 Aptenodytes forsteri | reverse complement strand
CGCGGGCCCCCCAGCGCCCACGGCTCTGCGCCGTGGGATGGCTCCTCTCCCTGGGGAGGCAGGACCGGCCTTGAAGGCGCCATGGTCGGAGGGCTGGGGGTATGGCCTCCTCCGCCCTCTCCCTCAGGGGCGGGCAGCTGCACAGCAACTGCCAGTGTGAGGGGCAGCCATGCAGGGTTCCCCACACCGTCACCACTGCCCAGACCTGCCCCCCGTTGTTCTCTGGGGCCTGCCCGGGCAGGGGCAGGAGCAGGAGGGAGGAGGGCAGGGTGGTGGCCTCCAGCCCTCTGGGCCACCTCTGCCCTCAGAGAGCTCAGGCAGCGTGAGGGCGGGACAGGGCCCAGGCCAGGGGCAGCTGCAGGTCCCCACAGCTCCCACACCCCTCCACGCATCCCACTGCCCACCCTCGCTCCCACGGGCACCCCCAACCCACACTCACCTGTCTCGTAGTAGTCATAGACCTTCACCTGAGCTGGCTTCAGGCCCTGCACGGGGATGTCCCGCTCCACCGTGAAGGAGAAGCTGAGGGTCTCGCTGCTCAGCTGGGGAAGGGAAGCAGCGGAGGCTCAGGGGCGGCTCCGCACTGCCCCGGGCTCCCCTGTGCCTCCGCACTGCCCCCAGGCTCCCTCGCTCTCCCCTACCACCCGTGCCCGGGCCCTGGGGGGTGCGGAGGCTGCAGGCCTGGCTGAGGGGCAATGGGAAACCCTGGGGCCTTTCCCCACACTGGGGGAGGCTCTGTCTGGTGGGGAGGTCAGGGCCCGATCTGTGCGTGGGATGGAGGGAAAGGCTGCTGAGGGCTGGGAAGAAGGTGTCTCCTGTGAGACAGAGACAAGGTCAATGGCAGACAGGTTTATGTTTCGTGTTTACAATCCTGGAGATGCTTAGCATTGCTCTCCATCTCTGTGCATGCTATTGCCAGCGTGCTGTACGGCTCCCTGTGTGCCCCATAGCAGCCCTGGGTTAGTCCTCACCTGCTCTATGTACAGTAGAACGTGGTTTGTGCTCACTTCTGTTCGTTGGATCTGGTGAAACCAGGTGGTTGAGAGCTGGAAAGAGGAGACATGGAAGAGGTTGCTGATCTGAAGGGAAGTTAGTCAACCGTCCTTCAACTGACCTAAGTTTCCTCCCACCCCTAGAACCTCAGCAGCTGGATGCTGAGAAGTACAGGACAGGGAGAGTACTTCACAGGGGACTTGGCGAACACTCTTGTGTGAAGCCCCGCACAGCTAGTCTTCCCCCAGTTCCCACCATCTCATACTCTTGCACCTCCTTGACACAAAAATGGAATAAGGGACAGGTATGGTCACAGCTGTTGTATATCTCGCAAGGCTCCTTAGTCCCTGAAATTAGACCTGATGATCTCCTCCCAGCTCTCAGTCTCAGGGCCAAACTGTGCATATATTTGAGCTACTGCAAGCTGCCACAAGTGCTTGAGGGGTGGGAAGGGAGTGCTGCTGCTGGCATCCCTCATTCACCCCTCCTCCACAGCGGAGGGGTGGAAGAACTGGAGGAAAAGAGGGAGAGGTCTAACACTGGAGAAGATACCAGGAGAAGAATTAGATGCTCCTTTAAATAAGGAAACCGATGCCCCTGATTAAGGACAGATATACTCAAAGAAATGCTTCACGCAGCATCCTACCTTCCTCACGGAGGACTTCACGGGGATGAATCCCGACAGCATCTTCACATCAACAATCACCATGTTGGAGCCATTGCGCTCCCCAGTGTAACTAAGGAACCAAGCCACAAAGATACAGCGCACCTCAAGTCGAAGCTGGGGGCGCTTCCACCTTTTCCATAACACTTGGCACCCCACCACGTCCTGACAGTCCAGCACTTTCTTCTCCAGCTATGCCAGGGCCTCCTAGTCACCTATGCAGCCTCTCACTAGCCCAGCCCTGCGCTGCCCGCACAGCTCCACCACTGCAGGACATGTCCTTCCTCCGCAGCCTCTCCTCCCAGCCCGGCTGCTTCCTGCCCGCTTTTCCAGGGATGCACTGCCCCTCCAGGGCTTCCAGGCTGGCTCACCCTGGACCGCCAGACCTCCTCCAGCTCCCATGGCTCCTCAGGAAGGCTCAGACCCAAATGCAGACTCACCTGACATTTATGCCTATGTCAAAGACCTTGTGAGCCTTGGAGCCCTCACATGTCTCTGGGATCGTGTACACATGGAGCATGAAGGGCGCATCCTCCTGCGTGGGCTGCACGTTGTACCTCAGGCTTGTCTAGGGGAGAGCCAGCAGCTCTGTGTGAGCGTGTGCGTGTGGGTGCTCAGCACGTGAGAGAGACCATCCTCTCCCCGTCCTGCCTCCCCACTTCTCCCATTCTCACAGCTCCTCCACATTGCGGATCCTTCCCTCCCACTCTTTCTCCTCCACACACCTCTACTCTTCTTCTCCTCTTCCCTCTCCCAGAGCCTTCCCTCCCACTCCTCCCCTCCCCCCTGTCCCTTCTGCCCTCTCCCTGGCTCCTGCCTGGCAAGGGGCTCTCCTCCCACGATGCCACCTGCCCCCATCACCCTCACCTGCAGGTAGACGCACCCTTCACCAGACACCTCCGTGCTGTACTCCCCTGGCACCTGGGGCAGGGGCACGCGCTGGAGCAGCAGCCGGTTTGTGGGATCCACCTGGAAGTCTTGCTGGAAGTCCCCTCCAGATCGCAGGGTCACTTTGGAGGCTGCTCCGCTCTTGGCATAGGTGACAGCTCCGTACAGGGACAGGGCTTGGAGAGCCACCACTGTGTCCTGAGAGAGATGGGTCCCGGCACCCAGGGGAATACAGTCAGCCTTTCCACAGCCTGTCCTCCCACAGCCTGCCCTCTGCTGTCGGCAGGCATCCTCCCCTCCATTCTTCGCCTTCTCCAGTTTTAAGCCCATAGCAGAGAGGGAAATGTTTCCATTCCCTCCCTGTGTCCTCTGCGCAGCAGTTGCATGTTCCCTGAGCTCCCTGGCGTGCAGCTCTGCGCAGCCTGCACTCGCTCGCCACAGGGTGAAGCAGCAACTTCATATGCACAAACAAATTGCAGTGGGAGCCCTCTCCGATGCCACAGACACACGTCCCTTGTGTCCCTACCGTTCTGCCCCGCGGTGTCGAGAAAACCAGGTCATTAACCAAAACATCAGTCATCCCCAGAGGCACTGCCTGACATACTAGCCTCTAGCCTCTCGGGAACTTGGCAACCATGGTAGATACCGCAGGGATATACTGCAGGGCTACAGTCCCTGCCCTGGTGAACCTTACTGTGCTCCCACCTGGGTCTCTGACACTTCCCATCTTCTGACATTGATGTGTGAGGTCGCAGGAGAGAAGCAGCTCACCTGGGTGGAGGAGAAGCCTCCATTGGGATTCTGCTGACCGCTGATCCACTTTGCAATAAGAGATGCAAATGACAGCTCCTCCTGGGAAGGTGCCGGCTGCGTGGTGAGGTGAGCAAGGAGCACGTAGGCCGTCATCTCCACTTCAGCAGAGGGAGCTCGGTAGCGATAGTACGGGAGATCAACCTCTGGCTCTTTCCCAGGCCGCTGCCAATGAACAGACCCATCTTCACAGGAGGCAGGGAGCGTGGAGACAAGACAACAAGCAATTAGTAGCAGTTATTGGAAGGCAGTTCTTGATCTGCTGCCGGTCTGCCCCTTCCAGAGGGCAGAGCCTCCAGGAAGCATCCGTCACGTAGGATGAAGTGGGAAGGGTTAGACAACTCGTTGCTTGCTGCAGCTAGTCTGAGACTGCCGAGGCTCAGTCCTCAGGCCTGGATACCACTTTGCCCTAGACTCCAGATTCAAGGGGCCATCTATGGGCTTGAGCACGAGCAGAGCACCGGGCTGGCACTGCTTCCCTTGTTGAGCAGAGATGCCGGGGTTGGGCAGTGACAAGCTCTGTGAGGCACAGGGACCCAACGACTGTGAGCAGGGCTTGATAGTCACCTGCAGGTGGAAAAGGCAAAAGGTGCTGGGGCTATTTCCTTCACAGCCCTGCTACCCAACGCTTGGGCAAACCCCCTGTCCGGCCTGACTTTACCAGAAGGCTTCCGAGTCGTTACATGATTTCCTAGAAGACTCAGAGCTTATGCTATGGCCTCCGAAATGACCTGTACGTTCGTTTTCTCTCTCAGCACATGCAGCTCTTATCGTCCCTTGTGCTGTGCAAGGTCAGCTTTCTTCTATGTGGAGCACGTGCACTGGAAGGAAGGAGCGGCCATAAACATTGCTAAGTCTTTGCTAAGCGTTGCCTGGTGCGGCAAGAGGAGCGGACTGAGGAGAGACGCTAGCAGAGCTACGCTTTAGTTCAGCACCGATGGGGATGGTGCCTGGTGCTTCCTGATGAACTCCCTCGGAGCAGAGAAGTAGGACTGGGCACTGAGAGGGAGTTCTCAAAAATGCAACCCCTTTGCACAAGTTCTTCCTCTCCCTCCACCTTTCCCCACCCACACAAGCCCTTTCCTGCAGCCACTGCCCCACCAACAAAAGCCATTTTATCAAGGGAAGATGTAAGGCCAGTGGGTTGGAAGAAAGAGATGTCCCACCGGGAGCACTCACCCTTTTTCACAGCTTCCTTTTCAAGTGAGCCGAGCAATGCCTTCCGCTTCTCCTCCTTCCCTGCCAGGGCGAAGGCGTACGCCATCAGTGCCTTGGTGTACACGTGGTTTTCTTTCTCATCTGCTGCTGTTTCCAGGCAGAACAGACCGTTACGCACCACTGAGTGCTGGGAGGAGAGAGAGACTGAGCTGGAGCAGCCAGAGCTCACACTGGCTTAGAACAACAGGAATCAGATGGTACCTATGGACCCTTGACATCCCCACTCCCCTGTCTGACAAAGATCGTACCTTTGTGTAACACTTTCCCTCCAGGTCCAATACCCCTTGGAATGAATGGGCAGCCAGAGGCTGTTCCTTCTCTTCTATCTGCTTTTCTTTAATACATCTTGTTGTAATGTTTTTTCCCAGTTTGATTTAAAGACTGTGAAGCAGGGCTCCAACCCTTCTGCCTTGAGAAGAATTACTGGCCTGATTGTGTCTCAGGGCAAGGGGAGTTTTCTGATATACTTCCTCTCTGTAGAGGTATTGGATACTTGCTTTCCTCCTCTAGGTATCACCCTGAGACTGTTCTGTGCTTTCACCCTCTGCTCTATTCTTTCTTTTTTATTTTTTAGTTCCCCTTTTCCAGGGTCTTCTGAAAAAATTTCATTTTGCTGGAACTTGATAACATAGCTTCTAGTCTGGAGGTAAATTCTATCTCTGCACAAGAAAGAATATCTTTTTTTCTATTTTCTGGAATATTTTTTGTGACATGTTAACATCAGCAATGCATGTCTTTTTGAAGCCAGAATCTCAAGTATGGTTTAAGAACACAGTCGCTACAACAAAGCAAAATGTAGCTACTTTGCATAGTGTTAAGTAACAGACACTGTGACCCCGTGACCTTTCACCAAGACACATGACTATTCCTCATTTGTGATGGAAAAACTGGTATAAAATTGAAGCAATAACACTGCAGGGGGGCATGCCATGATCTGAAGCCTAACAGCACATTTACAGCTTAATCAATGGTCTAGAAGGGAAAGACTTATTTTTCAGTGGCTTTGTACTTTGCCTTCACTGGGTGTGTACTGGAAGATGAAATCTTTTGTGGTCACTTTTGGAGAAGGAATTCAGCTGCTTTTGAGAAAGCAGAGAAGAAAAATAAAACTGGTTGGGTCTATGCCTCACCTAAGGTTTCCTATGCCTACTACTGTTTGTAAGGTAAGTATTGGGGAGGAGTTCAGTCTAATGACAAGACATGGCAGTAGCTACACATGCTGAGAACAGTACTAGTAAGTTTTTTATGAGGGATCTAATATGGCTTATTTTACTTACAGAAATACTCTGTATGCCTGCCAATAGCATTGAATACCTAAGGGCTGTGCTATGCTCAGGAGTTCATGCAGCTTAACTTGAAATGCACCCATATCCCAATCAGATTCTGACAAACCCCTTCACGTTCAGTGGCACTTTCAGGCTCAGATAGGGAAATGAAAAACATCCTTGTTATCCAATACAGCTCTGCCTGAGAACTTGCCTCCTAAACACAACACATACCAAAGAAAGAATACTCTTCTGGTGAAGTTAATGTCATCCATGTCACCCTACTGACAAAATAATTCCTTCTGCTGGTTCTCACTATACAGGAAAAAATTTTCAACACAAAATAGTCCCTACTACATTCGGAGCAGAGGGATTACATCAGCCTGGCAACCATCCTGGCTCAGCAATCCTGCTGAAATTCACACCCCAATTTTACCTGCACCAGAGGCTTGTCTCACAGTGAGTGGATCATAGACTCAGGGTTCAGAATGACCAAAACCACATTGCCTTTAAATAGGCTTCAGGCTTTTCACAGACTACCGTTTACGGTATTCCCTATAGGTATACGTTATTCCCTATAGGTATACGTTATTACCTATAGGTATACCTTATTCCCCAAGCATTAAGGATGGGGATTTCCCATAAAACAATCTAAAAGAGGCAGAGAAAATGAGAATGAATCCATGAGTGTGCCACCTTTTTTTTACAGACCTGTGCTGTTGAGTCAACTCAATAGGCCCATGCAAGTGGTTCAACAGGAATGTACTATTCCAACAAACAAAAGATTTTTGTGGGTGTAGAAAACCTATTTGGCTCATTTCAGAGATTTAAATATTATTTAACTCACTGTTAATCCAAGCTGTACTCTTTTAAAGGAGCAAAAGCTTGATTCGCCACAAAAGAACTCAGAAAAAGATTAAGTGAAATGTGTATAGGGGAGACAGGATTGGACAGGGGAGGAAAATGGATGAAAAGTGTTATTCCAGTCTAGGCTTGAACAGAAAGAATATTCAGAGAGGATTTCTTCTTTCAAGAGGTAAAGGAACCTCATAATCTGGGGGGCCACAAGTAGGGCAGGTTAGTACCATATGTGGCTTGGGTTGGGGTGCAGACACATACAGTTACAGGCAGAGGAATCTCCAGCAATGCAATAATGATGTAGGCCGTCAGCGTGATCTCGTCGTTCACTCCACCCTGCAGGGAACCACAAAAGTAGATGTTGATCCCACACAGCACCACTGTCTTCTCACTGTGCTACATATCTACATCCTGCAGGGACAAATTCTTCCAAGCCTCCTTCTCCTGGTAAGTCCTTCAGAAGCTGCTGTTGGCTTCTTCCTGCTTCTGTGATAGTTCACATATTTAACTCCCCCTCCTCCCCAACCCCCAAGTGCTGAAATAGCTCTGTTGGTCCCAGAGTGACTTATGGTCAAGTTCCAGCCTGACAAAGCCCATGTGGAGCCAACCAGGCAGACACGTTACCTTCATGGCATTGTTCAGGAGTGTCCCAGAACTGCGGAAACAGCCGTTCTCCTTCTGCTTTTGAGTGAGCCAGACCAAAGCATCCTGGATGTGCTTCTCATCTATGAAGATGTGAGGCCGGGCCTGGGCAAAGGACTTGAGGACAAAGGCTGTGAGCCTGAAAGTGACAGAGGGAACTGAGACATCCTGAGCAGGCCCCGTATCCATCATAGGTCACAGGGCCCATGTGGGCATCATTGTTCTGGAGGAAAGCAGTAAAGGCTACGGGACTTGATCACAGGGGGCTGGTTGGAAACTGTGAGCTAGCCTAGTGACTCAGTGAGATAGGGACCAATGGTAAATGGAGCCTGCTATTCATAGCCCCGAGGGCTGCGGGTAGGTGGGCAACGGCACTCTGGGGATTCATCAGCATCTTCTGCTAACAAGAGCTAGCTAGGGCATCCTACAGGTCACCCTCACTTGAGCTGAAGAAGGGTGTCAGGGGAGGTAAATAGCTATCAGTGCAGCATTGCAAACCTAAAAGGCATCTCCCTTAGCATCCTTCCCTGCTCCATTATCCCCCATGATTATCCTATGATGCCATGATTATCATTTCATCTCCACCTCCATTTCAACCTCCACAATGAACAAGCACAAGAGAACACTGAGGAAAGGGAGGGCATGAAAAGCAGAAATGAAAAGCCAGCAGTACTGAAGTCTTACCAGGTATTCCCAACTTGCCCATAACGGGGCCCAAAGGTGCTATACGAACCATCCCAGTGTTTGTAGTTCAATTGCCTTTGATACCCTGAAATAGAGAATGGAAGAATATTTTAGTTGTCACAGTACTTTTCAAGGACCCGTGCAAAGGAAATGTAGCAGACATGGAACACAGCGTCCCCCTTCTTACGGCACAAGTGTGAGCTATGCTGCTCAGTGTTACAATGGAAGTTCAGGCAAACCCACAGCTCCGAGGGCCTCCATCCTTGTTCTCTTCCTCTCTCCTAAAACTCCTGGAAACTGGGTATCTGCGGTCATTGCTGCTCTCTGCCTTAGACTTGATGAGGAGAAGTAAATGTATCCCAGACTTGAGAGAAATGGGAAAACAGTTGCCAGAGGAGAACTGAATACAAAGGTGAGCCCCACACAGGATAGGGATGCAGAAAACAGCATTTTCATTGGAGGAAGTGCAATTTTTCTGCAAAGTAACTGAGTAAAACCAGTCCCTTGTTAGTCAGCAGATACCTACTGTGTCCATATGTATTGGTGTTATGTCTGCCAACATGTCCTAGCCAGTGTGTTAAAATTCTGGCCTAGTTGAAGGTGAGTGACACTTTCTAAATCTTAATCCTAAGGAGGGTCCGAGATCTACATAAGCAGCTGCTATGATGAATGGTTGCAGCCTGATTTATGTATTTCATATATCCCTTTTCTTACAGAGAGAACTCTGAGTTATTGCCAGTCCTGGACTTTTTCTACGTTCCTGTTTGGATGCTGTCCTCTCTCAGCCTGCACCTCCACCTGAGTGCAGGATTCTCTCTCTTACAGATATTGTATTATATACAACTGACCTACCACATGTTCCCTTAATGCACCAGGACAGCCTCCCCCAGATCATACATGCCAGTGGCCAAGAGTGTCCTTACGCAGTTGTCAAGGGAAGGAATGAACAGAGAAGCAAAAGCTGTGTCCCAGCTCACCGCTCACTAAGTATCCGATGGCCTTGGATTTGACCTCCTCACTCAGCTGCCCTGTCTTGTTCAGATAGTCCAGGACGTAGATGTTGGGTGCAAAAAGGACCATGTTCTGCTCCCCACAGCCGAACGGCATCTGGAGGAGCTGGTGCAGGTTCTGCATGGCAGTGCCCATGATGTCGCCTGGGGAACAGGACAATTTCCAGTGTAAATTAGCACAGTTCAGGGCTTGCCAGTAGACTGAGCACAGCCTGAAGAAACATGGCAGTGTTTCAAAATAGCATGTGACGCATTAAGAATGCTTCACTTACCTAGCACTGAGAAATATGCTCTGGCTGAGCCATCCACCACAGTCTCTGGGAGAACCAGGGAGACTGGCTCTGACATAGACTTTTCTGGGATAAAAATCAGATCAATTTGGTTACAATTCTGGATATATCTACATGCATGGGTAGCAGCTAAGAGCGTGAGACACCATCCCCTGCACAGGGATTTCCTGCCTTCAACAAATCCATTCATCTGCAATTTTGTTGTGGAAGCTTCCCATCCTGCACATTTTGTGTTGGGCCTGCAATACCCTCACACACAGACTGTCATGGACTTCTACATGGCACTATCAGCTGGCCTTGACTGACAAATACACTTTCTGGCTTATTTTTCTGGCCTCTTCTGCTTTGGTGGGCAGACCTGGCTTACTGCAGAGTCCGGTTTGTGATTTTACACCCATTGCATGAAAGACGTTAGCGATAAGCCTATTAAATCGCAGATATTCTCTCCCTACAGGGACCTGGCCAGCATCAGTTCCTAAGAGATATGCTTCTGTCTCTGTAATTGCAGGGACTATTACAGCCTCAGCTCTTCTCCTTTAGGAAGAATTAGTTTCACTACCAGTTGGACATACATCTACTTTGTTCAATTTTATCAGATCCTTACACCATTCTTTTCAGAGCAGAGCATTCACAAACCTTGTCTTTTCCCTTTGTCTTTAGTCTCTACCTCAGCAAAGAAAGTCTTAGAAAGCAAAAGGCTCTTACCAGCTGCACAGAGCACAGAGTTGTAGGTAGTTTCCACCTCAATCCCTTCCGGCTTGGGGAAAAAAGCAAGAAAAAAAGAAAAAAATGAGAAACAACAACAACAAAAAAGAAAAGGAAGAAATATCAAGAACAAAACTAAAAGGGACTCTAAGAAAATTAAATACTTATAAATTCTCCTGTGGTAATAACTTCATTATACTGAAAAATCTTTAGAAGTTGCTTACAAGGTTTTTTCTTCTGTGTGCTAAACTGAGGATAATTGAGGACTATAACATACTGGCTAATTGCAAACATGAAACTGAAAACATGTTCTTTCCTTTCTTATTACTGAGAGAAGCCCTGCAGCTTCACAGGTTATGATGTAGATAACACGCAAGATGATGTTACCAACAGTGCTAACAGAGCCACAGGGCTCTGTCTTCCAAGGTGCTACCTGCCTTGGGCCAGTCTAGCAGAACTCCCCAGACAGCGATGACGGCTGAGTGCCTGGGACACCGGTAAGATATGTATGCGAGAGCTTTGACAGGTGGCAACTAGAGCACTCCAGTGCACCCACAAGTGACATGTTACAACACCCAAAATTTAACTACATGCCACAGTCAACTGGTGATTGTATCCCTCTGTTTCAAAAACTTCTAGCCTAATTTTTGAAGTCAGAAAAGAAGCCCTGTTTTCTGTTGAGCTGGTCAAAAACATTCTGCATAAAACTCAGGAATCAAATATTTACTAGAAAACATATTTTGTCAGAGTTTATTTCAGTGAGATCCTCGCATCAATTTTTTTAACCTCCAAATAGGAGAGGTCCCATTGCTTCATTACTGGTTCCCAACTTTTGCCAGCTGAAAATTTTTTCCAGCATTTAAACAATGGTATTACCTTCACTTTCTCACACAGTTAAAATACATTGTCTTCCTTCTTCACAGAGTTTATTTCAGTGAGATCCTCGCATCAATTTTTTTAACCTCCAAATAGGAGAGGTCCCATTGCTTCATTACTGGTTCCCAACTTTTGCCAGCTGAAAATTTTTTCCAGCATTTAAACAATGGTATTACCTTCACTTTCTCACACAGTTAAAATACATTGTCTCTCCTTCTTCAATATGAAAAGACAGAGAAAGATTAAAAGAGTAGGGGGGGGAAAAAAAGAAAAAAGAAAAAGCTTTTAGGATAAACTATGACAGAGCTAAATGCTTCTGTTTGAAAAGGCACCTTCTTGTTTGTTTCAGTATGTCATTCTGAAATGCAACTAAATGAAAAATCCATTGTTTTGTTTGACTTTGAACATTTCAACAGGAAATTAAAACATACAAACTGTAACTATTTGAAAGATTTTCCTTTCCAGCTGAGAAATTCCTGGGTGAAAAAACATCCTGTTTCCCAACTAGCTCTCAGCAAGCCTTGGTTTCCCGAGGGGCAAGAGGAAGCCCCAGGGGCTCTGGCAGACCCCCTTCTCTCTCACCAGGATGCGCTGCCTGCTGCAGGGGATATTGACATCCATGTGTTTGGGACAATGCAGCTCCACCCCAAGCAAGTTACACTGTATCCACCCCTGTTAATTAATTGTTCAGCCTTGGATGCTAATCTCTGATTCTATCCAGTCAGGGCTTGCTGTAGATTAATTACCTCATTACAATAGCAGGATAAGACCAGTAATCTCTCAGACACCCCGACAGAAGTAATTTTAATGCTCATTCAGTTATTTTCACTCCCCTGCCATCTGGGAGAAAAGACTACAGTTCTGATCTTCCAGTATTTTCAAAGAACAAAATAAACACTCTTTCTCCTGAAGGCATATATGAAATTAGGAAGTTTTCCTGAAATGTTAAACAGCTATTCGAGCCCTGATACACGAAATGCACTATACAATCACACTCATTTGTAAATAAGTGAAATTAAAAAAAAAAAAGCCGCCTAACATATATGATTGTTGTTCCATCCTTACATTCAGGTTAGCAAAACATTTTCTGAAGTTACATAGCTCTGCCTTACTGAAAATTGGAATGTCTGCAATGTAAGGAGGAGTTGCAATGTCATATATTACTCCTGACTTAATTTTGTTAAATATGATTATTCCTTCCTGTCATGCGTAGGATTGACAATATTATGACATGTGATATTATATAGATTTCACTATACAACAAGCTAGTACTCTTTGTTTGCTATTAATATCACAGGGAGTCTTATACTGTGGATTAATTTTATGCCTGGCTATTTATCATAGGAAAAGCTGTGGTTTTATCATTGCAAAACACCGCTTAAGAAAAAAATGTACAAAAGAATGCAAAAATAAAAAGTTAGTTCATACTGTTTTGAACAGTAAAAGTGTAATAAAACCAATTCAAAACCATGACGGTAGTTTTGTTTGAAAATATTTGTAGATTGCGGTGACTGTTCCATATTCCAGAGTACTGGCCATGTGCTCGAGGAGATGCATAAGGTTTCTGGCAAGTCTTCCATTTACATTTATCCCTGTGATTTATTACAGGTAAAACCAAGGAGTTCTCATTTATCTCCCAGATGATATGTCTGGGACAAATCTGTCATTATTGCCTGCCTTATTATTTCTGTCCCACTATGTAGTGTAATACCCTGCTTTTACTATGAGATGGCAACATTATGAGTTATGGGCTCTATTGGCCTGTGTGAGATTTATCAATGCTTCTTTTATAAAAGCGTGCAGAATAAGAGTCACACAAGCCATTATTGCTGCTATCATGGCTAAACCAGAAAACCTTTATCATACAGCAGCTGTTGCTGTGGAGCATGAAATTATTACCACTTTTCTGTGCCACCAAACTCAGCAGCCCACGTACCTCCACCAGCAGCTGTCTGATGACCGTGTCCTTCCGCCCTTTCTCAGGGGTCTCCACAATGGTGTTCCCGCAGGGCTGCTGGTTCTGCAGGGCCTCAGTGCTCACCGAGAACTCCACCTGCCCTGGAGGAAACAGGGGTCAGCCAGCCCTGCCGGGCAGTGCCAGGGAAAGGTGGGTTTGTGTTTGTTCTGGGCACTGTCTGGTGCGTTACAGAGAAGCTTTTCCAAGAGGAGAACTAAACTCGAGACAGTGTTTTATCTTGATCCAGCTGCAGCCTTCCAGGCCACCTCCTTCATGATGGCCACCCAAGCAGGTGTTAGTCCATCAGCAAGAAAAGTAGTGGAGGGGCAGGTCTTGTAAATCAAACAGACTTGTTCTGGGAGGCTTCAGAGAAAGCAAGCTTCGATTAAAATATTTCAGACCCAGCCACATTAAGCTAAGACATTCTCAGCTCCACAACAGGAATGTCTGAGTGCTTTGCATGCATTAAGGGAATTTGTGATTTCTATTCAAATGTTAAGAAAACAATGGCTCGTAACACTTAAATAGTTTGTTTAGGACCCGGAAACTGCATCCCCGTGTAGTGTCTCAACCTCAGGTTGGAATTCTCACTTCTGGCATAGACAAGATCCTTCCAGACACGTTTGGAGTCACCTAGCTCCTCACATCAAAGATGTGATGTCATCCACAGATATCTGATCCCAGTATTTTCTTGTTATCCAGCCTCTTACCTAGAGATCTTGGTGTTACGGCCCAAGCCACAGTTTTCCTTTCATTCATGCAGATGCAGTAGGATTCTTCCTGCTTCTCTACTGGTTTAACCAGGAAATGAGTAGATTCAGCCAGAGACACGCTGACCTGCCAGTTGTACAGAGAGGTGTCATGAAGGTTGGAATTGCAGAGAAGCTGGGGTTACTGGAGGCAGTGCATGGAAACGTGTAGTGGAGCTGGTTATACTGTGGGACTGAGAACCTAATGGATATTGCAGAGCAAGAACTGGGTGATAAAGTGGGGAAAGGCTGAGATGTGTACGATTGTAAGAGATTGGGGAGGTAAGTGTAGAGAACAGGACATGTATCTTTGGAAAGGAAATCCATTTTCTGGGAAAATGGAGAGCATGGACCAGTTGTGTGAGTAAAGGCAAAGCAATAACTACAAACTTAGCCATGAATTAAAGACCCCCCTCATGATTAGTTAGGTGAAGAGGTAAAACATTAGCAGTGGGAAAGCTAGTAAGGGAACAAGGGAGAGTGGAATAAGGAGCCTGAAAATAGGAGACAAAACAGGAAAGACAGGGAAATAAATGAGAGTGCATTGGAACGGCTGGATCGGTGCCCCTCCTTGTTTCAGCTTCATTCCTTTTAGAATAAAAATTTGTATTTATAAAAAACTGAGCAAAGGTGATGGAGATTTTGTTTGAATTACCTCCCAAATTCTCTCTTGTCTTTTTTGCTGGTGAAAGAATGCAGATAAGAATAGTGAAACTATATAGCTCTGCTCAGCGTCTTAGGGGCAGATGCAATAAATCACAGGAAGTCTGCATATTCCAGCAAATCTGGTGTGATACTTTGTGAGCTGTTTATATGAGGTGAGACTAAAGACTGAACACAGGTATCCACCCTGGTGAACCTGGAGTTTCCATGTGGGTATGCAATGATGCTGTGGTCTGTGGATAACCCAAGTTTCATATTTCTATAGGACAATGATGTAAATCTGTAATGACAAGGCCTCAGCAACAGAGCTTTAGGTTCTGAATCAAATGCAGCTTTCAAAACTTTGTCAGAAAAACATATTCCCCCTTCATTAAATACACCAAAAATTCCCATATGTACACCTATATGAAATTATAGTCAGAGATCAGTCATCTGGCTTGGGAAACCATATTATAAGTGGCCCATTGTAGCTTTCTCTAAGCTGTCAGACTGAGCAAAGCTGTGAATGTCTCTTACCCTGATGCAGGTGGTCAGGTAGTTGAAAACGGTGGCTTTCAGCGTGAAGGCCTCACCACGCACTACAGAGTAGGGCACGGTGAGCTCTACAAAGAAGGGCTGGAAGGCTCTGAGGGACACTGTCGGGGACAGGCCAAAGCCCGTGTCTGCCGAAGTGCAGAACGCATTGGCTTTCCACTCGGTGATGGTGTCAGGGATGGTCACATCTAGATCAGCATTTCCCTCCGAGCTGGCAAGGGACGGAGAACAAGATTTCAGTTATATTCTCGTGATCATCTATGTTTTTCTTGGCCTACTGAACCACACCTGCTGACAGCAAACTCCTGACCAGTTGGTATATGGGCACTGGCTTTTGCACGTCCTCCCAAAGCATCCTATAGTTAGTGACCTTGAAAAATCTCTCTGTCTACTAGAAATATCCCTCTCACTGAAATACTGACGCTTCCACTGAGGCTTAAATATCTTCCGAGGCCCCAGTGACCACACTCTACATTCCCATAAACGCTTACTTCACTGAAACTATGTCCCAGATCCATGTCTCAGGGAAGTACTTCCGGACGGTCTCCACAGGATTGCCAGCAACCATATGTTCTGTTATTTCATAGTCCAAATCTTCAAGCAGAGTCAATGCAGCAACTAGCAAATTTGTTCAAGGACAGGAAGAAAGGAAAAGACATGTCAAACTCCATTCTAAATCAGGAGGATACTTTCCTTCCAGGTAGTGGTTATTCTTAGCTAAAATTTTAAAATTGAAAGAACAACTTTGAAACCTTGGCTACTGGAAACAAATGTATTTCTCTGTTGTCATCTCAATATTTCATTTTTCCTAATGTTGTTGCTCTTCTTACAGAGATTAGATGGGGTCGAGCATTCTTCCCCCACTGCCAGCAAACCCAGCAGTGCCAAAAGAGCCATGTATGATGATGTTATTGAGGGTACATTTCTATTGCAATACAGAGTCAAATGTGGAACTTACTGCCTCCAGATATTACAGTTGCACATAGTTTATTAAATTTGGTTGAAGAATTGATTGTGTTTATACATGACCAGAAACAGAAGCCACACTTAGCCCTCCCCTTCTCCATCTAAGATTCTTTTGAGGTGAATATGGGTCTTTACATCTCTGGCCATTAGCAAATAAACGGTTCCAGAACAGGGAGATGCTTTCTCACAGTGTTGCATAGTGTTGTGCCTTATGAAAGGATTTCCATCAGCCTTAGAAGACTACACCTTCTCAAAGCAGCCAGCTCTCTCAGGCCATGCTCTGAAGACAAATCCTGCATTTCAAAACCAAAGATCTGATCTGTTATGAATAGAAGGCTAGAAGCTATCACTAGACCAAAAGCTATCATCTTTTAATAGGAGCTGGGATACTGCACCAGAAAAGTCAGTGACTGGAAGTGATATAGGTGAGAGTGTTTTGTATAGCCTTTCTAATCTCAGAACTATTCAGAAAAAAAGAAGTAATGTCATTATTCTATCTTCACAGTCACTGAAGCTGCAGAGAAGTGACCTGACCTACCCAGCGTCTTATAGTCATGTGAGTGGGAGAGCTGGGAACAGAACCAAATTTCTCAGCCCCCGGTGGTAAAATATCTACCCACAGAATTGTACCACCATCTCATTTATCTTGACCCACTTTTGCCCTAGTTGTTTCTCTAGTTATTGCTAGAATGTGACTACCTAGAAGTAAAGACTCCTTTTTTAGGTTTCCATAGCTGGACTCAGATCTGATGGGAAAAAGCCACTACTTTGTGCTGGCACAGTCCATCCAATGTAGGCAGACTGTCTTAGTGCCTACAGGATCCCTGCTGTAGGGGCTGGCATGGGAGTCACCGAGCACACACAGTTCTAGCTAGGCATATCTGTCTAGCTGGGCATAAGCATGCAGAGGTGTATCAGTTTCATATTTCAGGACTGAGGCCAGAAGGGAGTGATCCTGAATTGGGTCAGTATTATCTGACAAGAGAATCTGGTCTGCCTGGTGTAATTAATATTCAAAGAAGTAGAGGGAAGGAAAGAAGCAGGGTGGTAAATTTTAGGTAGTTGTGTGGGAGGTAAAATGAAGCACGTATTCTTACTAGAACTACTGTAACTCCTTTCCATCATGTGTCCTGGGTAATGCTGGCAGATTTCAGGCTTATGGATCTTGCTGCTAGTGAAGACTTTTAAGCCCAATTCCTAGTAAACAAAGAGAAAGAAGAGCAAAAAATATGAAAACACAGTTTTGAAAACAAACTATTTTTAGTATGTCAAGAATAGATGTACATATGTCTGGTATCGATCAGAGTAACAAAGGCTTGTATATAAGTGCCAGATAGACTGGTTCAACCCAGATGTTGAGGCTTTATCATGTTATACTCATCCTAAGGCTAAATCTTGGCATGATCAGATGGAAAGCTAAGGCCACAGGTCTACTTTGGGGACATCTGCCTGGGTGAAAATGACACGTGTGAAAAGCATTAGTTTGAGGATACCCAGTCTTGTGCAGGACTCTCTAGATGGGTATAGGTGTGTTTGTGGGTTATCAAAGTAACTGGCACTTTATTAAAGACCTATCTACACCAGACAGAGAGAGAACATGCACGACTGAGGAAGGGTTTCTAATATCATGATACCAGGGGTCACTTCTCAGGATTTTTCAAGTTTCCTTACTTGAGCCCATTCACAGGTATCTCTACTAGCAATGAGGAGCCCCTTCTGTGTTCGGAGAAGCACTTGGGTACCAATGATGGGCTACATAAATGCAGGGCCTGGGCCTGGTTATTGTCTTGCATACAAAAGTTAGCAAGCTTAAAGCAAAGATCACTAAAAAACCCTTCAGGACAGGGGAGAAGAGGAGTGGAGACTGTATTCCAAAAAGGAGTAACAAATTAAAACAAAAGGCTGGAGCTTACTTTGAGAATGTCATAGGCATCACCTTCGCCATCAGGAGAAATGGGTATGTAGACGAATCCATTTAATAATATGTTGTCAAGTGACACACAAGGGTTTATGTTGTCTTCTTCCAGGTAGTATTCCTTGAAGCTATAACCCCGGATTTCCTTCAGTGGGAGAAGATCATACACCTGGGGAAATGCAAACAACCAGGGAAAAGTGTGGCAGGTCAGCACTTACAGGGACACAGACACTACTTAACACTCCCTTGATAAAAGCCAGCTTCTAAAAAAGAAGTGCACCTATAAAAATACATGGCCCCATGTCCACAGTGGTGTTAACTGTAGTTGAAGAACTAGTTTGTTTTTGTAATTCCTCATTACCGGAAATAACCAAGACTTACAGAGCTGGGAGAGAGCTCGTCTTCAGGCTTCATGAGGAGAACGCTCTTGTCCACAGTGCGGAGGGCACACAGGGACCTTGGTGAGGTATGGAGTTGCAGGCGTGTGTTGGAGGCAGGAAGACCTTCCTTGGGTACAAAACTCAGTCTGACCTGCAAGCCCAAAAGGAAGTTAAAGCAGCCACTTTTCCAGACACTGTTACATGCTATTATATTGAAGCATCTAGCCTTGTGAACTAAGCTCTGCTAGTGCCTTGCAGCTCTTCTAATATATATTCAGCTTTGACCAGTGTAATTAATAATGACCAGTGATTCTCCTTCTTATTCTGTCTTGCTCCACTTTTTATAGTTATGGCTTTGTAACTTATTCTGGAGTTTCAGTCACTAATCCTCAGTCAACATCTGGTCAGACCATTTCATGAACCCATTGTGAATTCTGCCTACATTCTGGAACTGATAACTGAACTACTGGCCATGAGACAAACATGGGTTGCATAAACCCTGACTTATACTCACTTTATTGGGGAGGCAACTTTCAACCTGGAAATCTGCTGAACTGGCGATGACTTCCCCACTGGGTGAAGTAGTATACACAAGCATCCGTGCCAGGGGAGCAACTGCTGCCTCAACAGGGAAGGTCAACTGAAATGTCCCATAAGCTAACAGAGACAAAAAAGGCTAAGCAACATACAAGAAGTTCCAGTATATGCATTTGCCTTCCCCAGATAAAAAAGTCAAGTTCACCCTTGCTGAACATTTCTTGTTCGTAGGGGCAGGAATACTGATACATGACTGAAGTCTATGGCTGTTGCTGAAGACACCTACATTCAAACAGTGATCATGTAATAGCCAAATGAGATGAGTTTGGTGGGCCTCAACATGCCTTCTAGATTCTCGCCAGTTAACATCTGGCATAATTTCTTGATGTTCCCAACCCCTTTCTTCCTCAAGCTCCAAGATCTTGTGCACTCTACAAAAATAGATGAGGGAAAAAATGTAGAAATAAGGGACTATTGTAATGGGTGGCAGCAGTCAATGTTGCAGAGTGGTTAAAAGAATATCATTGCAAAGTTACTGCTAAGCAAGCATTTAGCTGGAACACCAAGCTATTGCTCCAACCGCAGTGGAAAATGCCCTTCTATGTTGAAAGACTCTTCCTAGCTGGGCCTGAGCTTCATGTCACAATCTGGACAAAGGTGATGATAGAACATCTCTTGTTATGAGCCAGGGTGTTAGTTTAGTCACTACTACTAGTGAGGATGTAGAACCTTCATGAACATGCAGCACACAAGATCTTTTACTTCCATATACTGTTTATATCCACTGCAGTGCAACTCCTTCTCATAGACTTCCAAAATGTCTCCCTGGTCTCATTGTTGAAAGACTTTTAAAGATGTATCATAGCCAGCCTCAGTTACTGAAATGTGTAATCCTTGGACATTTATATGAATAAAATTAAATGTATTGGTAAGAATATAGTATGTGTGTGTTTGCATGCTTATAAGGGAGAAACAATACCAAAAAAATGAAGGAAAGCGAGAGAGAGAAAGAAAAGGAAACATGTTCTTCTTCCTGCTCACTCTATGTGTGAGTCTTACAACACTGGTAAGCATCCACAATCTGAATAGGGTAGAGCAGTCAGCAAAAAGTGTTGGTTTGAGGAAAAAATTACCAAAACATTAGGCATATTTTTTGTTGAATTTTCTAAAATTTTCTGGTCGAAAAAATAGCACCTGACAGAGCTCAGAGAAAACAAAACTAACCCAAGCCACTTCATTTAAAAAGATTTAATTTTGAAACTGCATTTCAATTCAAACATTAAATGTTTGAATTGAAATAATTTCTCTACATCCCCCTGCCCCCAAATAATCATCAGAGATGCTAAAAATGCATAGTTCTGCTCACCATCTCCAGGATTCACAGTCAGTTCATGGGTGTCTGCTAATATAATGCCTCCCTTGGCCATCACCTGTGTGACAGAGAAACCTTCCTGTAATTGTTGCTACCGGTGTTGAAGGGAAGGAGAATGAACATTCACTGCGTTAACTGTAGACTGTGAGTATGAACAGCACTGCCAGCTGTGAGCAAAACCAAGAAGATACTAAGCAAGTGCCAGACGGGAATTTACTGTGTCTTTGGAGACATAAATATTCACTCCTAGGAGGACCAATGTTTCCTCATTGGTCAGACCTGGCTTCCCTTTTGTACATATTGTATATATAGATCAGGTTCAAATGCACTTTGCCTCTGAGCAGCCATAAGTTTGTGGGTCATATGCACATTTCTAACAATTTGGAACAGATTGATGATCAGAAGTTCTCCTTGCTCCACTCTCAGTTGCATTGTGAAACAGTCTAGAGAAAAATTAAATCAGGATTAGTTTCATAACTCACACAGAGTAGGAACAGAAGAGCACAGGCTGTAAATAAGAAGAGCTTGAATAAGGTACCTGAAGTCAGGCAGTAAGCAACAGCCTGAATGCTAGCTATAATTTCCTCATTTCTAGAAGAAGTTTCCTTTTATATGCCTTTTATACAATTACTTTCCATGTAGGATATCTATTCCATAGCACCATATTTTAATTTCAAGATGTGGGATCCACACCTATAAAAATGTAAGTTCCCTCACTGTTTGCTTACCTGCTGTATGCATATACTTAAGAATAAGTTTCCCAGGCTACCGGGATAAACAGGAATCTTATGCTTCAGTTTATTGTTAGCAGTCTTGAAAATAAGGACATGGACACCTCTGCCACAGGTTTCTATTCTCTTTTTTGTAATCTAGTCTAAGTCCCCCTCATGTTCTGCATAATCCATCAGAACAGGAGTGTCTGTTCCACTGATTTCTTCTGGCTCTCCAAGGCTACTCTCATCTCTTCTGCTAGTGTCGCTGAATGGGAAGACCAGAAAAACAAATTTAGGGGGAAAGAAGTTCTATTTGAATATTAATCTGATTATCCCTGTTCTCCCAAGCGAAACTGATAGATCATTGTTCAGTCACAGTTGAATTAGTCTCTCTTCTCTGCCCCCCCCCAAATGAATCCATTCATGGTTCTCAATGCCAGCATGTTATAGTCTGTTCCAGTTACTGTGGTATCCCAAACTTTCCACCGTTGCCCGATATATGACCTAAGCTCTAAGTTTATTGGGCTTTTCTGGTGCTATAGTTAGAGGTGTTGCTGTAGTTTCAGTGGTCAGATGACTACCAAAGGACAAAACTGAGTAGGAGACTGCCTTTCTCCTCATCTTTCATCTTCTTGTTGCAGGATGCTGGTTTCTGAGCTGTGACCATATATGAACCAGAATCTGGAATGGGGAAAACTGGGGGTGGAGTATTATGAAATGAGAGTCTTGGATGGCTGCACCCAAGACAATGGTCTCTCCATCAATATTGTGTCTCTCTTCTGTTCTTAATAAAACATGTACGCCCTACCCATGTCTGCACACAGAAGACAACATGAGAAACATTATGGAAATGTGTTTAAATCCCACTGCCGCAAGCCACACTTTCAGTTTCAAACTCTCTCTATCATTACTGGCTAAGGACTGACCACATAGCAGTGCTATGGTTGCTCATCATGGAAGGTAGCTATATGTGCCACAGTGCTCTCTGTGGCCATAGATCAAAGTAACCACAAATAATTCTTACCAAATAGTAAATGACAATTTTCTTCTGCTCTCCTATGGCCTCTGATGTGAAGATATAGTGCACCTGGATCTCCGTGGGGGAGCCACAACTTAACATCTCAGGCTTTGGCTCAATTTTGAGGAAACTCTTACTGGGGGAGTAAAACCGACTTATTCTACGCATGGCATGCTCATATGAAGGTGTGATCCAGTCGCTGTCATAACAGTTCAGTTCAGTTTTATGATCAGCCTGATAAAGAAGAATAAAAAATTCACAGCTGACCAAAACCAGGTAACAAGTCACATGAAAGTCCACAGAAAAACTCTGGGTATGTTCTATATTTCCCACTCTTAGAAGAAGGTGGAGAACATGCACAGGAGACACAGAGAAGAGAGGTGACGTGCCAAGAAACTTGATTTATCTTCCAATCGGCAGAAAGACTGATAACCCATGGATAGATATTTCCCCTACTGATCAGAAAGACAGAGGCTTACCCCAGTCCCTCTGCCCTGTGTCTGCCACTCACTTGGATTTCCAGGGAGGCTTGTGTGAAGGTGGTAGTGTCTATGGAAAACCAGGATTGTCCCTGCTCATCTGTAGTGTAATTCCCTTTGTATCTGTCTCCATCCACAGAAATCATGATGGTTTCATTGGCGATTGGAGCATCAGTGCCATCTACCAGCTTCACCTAACAGAGCAAAAACAAACTTCAGGTTTTAGACTAGAAACAGAAAACAATTCCCAAGTCTTAAAGCCTCTTCTCCCTTTTCCTCCTTGCCAGGCAGGATGTTTCTTGAGGAGAAGAACAAAAGACGTGAATGTGGAAATGTGTGGGGTAAGTCCTGAGTTGTCTGAGGCAGCAACTGAGAAAATTCTCAGCAAAACAATCTGATCGGCCTAGGGAAATTATCTGTCAGAGCCCTAAGTTCCTCAGTAGGTTTTAATTCCGCTGGCCAGCTTCACATGGGACCTCCACCACATACCATCTGCCTCTTGGTTCAGGAACTCTAAGTTCAAGCTTGTGCCTTGCCCCAGTCCTTGACTAAAGCTACATTGGAGGTAGACCTACACCCAGCTCTTTCTCCTGCTATTCCCATCTGGTTAACTGGACTTCCTTGGTTGAGCTCAGCCCTGACTCATCACCTCACATTGTCTGGTGATTGCTGGACTGTTGGTGGAACCTGTTACTGTCACCACCCCTGCTTTGTTCAGTCTGGTTGGGTACTGTGGGACTGTGCCCTTGTTGATGAGGTCACTACGCCTACCTGTGTTGTGGTCACCCTTTGCACCTGGATAATGTTCCCACACTTGCTGCTCCCTGATGTTATTCTCATGTGTCAGAACAACGGGCCTTCTATTCTGTACTGGGCTGACTGCCAGGAGGTTCAGGGCCATGTGTCTGTTAGAGTGCCCCAACAGACAGTAATTCGTCTGCCTGTGCAAAGGCAGAGGAATATGGACCATGTCATCTGCACACTGCTATTCCATCTGATGGGATTGTGCACTTGTGAGTTTGCTATGCCATTCATTGTCCAGGGTCTCAGAAGTTACCTACCCTCCCAAAGAGTGGGATCCCTGGTCTGTACTGAGAGTCCAGCAGGTCAAAGCTGATTTTACTCATGACGGATGTGATTCCACAGGAGCCTGTTCCAGTCATCTCTATTCCTGAGAGAGAGCACAGTAAAGAGGGATTATTAATGAATGGCAGCATTTCTAGACATGTCACTCCACTTTCCTCATCTTTGCCAGGCCCTCCTGTTATGGCCTGCCATCACTTTGCCATGTCCATGTGATACATACCTGTGCCATCTTCTGTGATCTTGCCTTGTACCTCAATGCTCATCTCATATCCCCTGCGCTGGAGCTGAAATATCTTGGTCCTTACTACACCAGAAACACACCCACGGGCGTCTGCCTAAGCAGGGAATTGGAAAGAAAATTGGAATTCTGTGAAAAAAATTTGGTGCCTTGTGGGACAGGAATAGATACCCCAAACCCAACATGCTTAACTTCTGTCATGAAATCCCAGCCTTATGTTCTAGGGTTGTCTCCAAGACCACAACTTGTTTACAGCCTGTTTCCTAGTGTTTCATTCACACATTTTCTGTGCTCTGTGAGGTACTTGACACTCAGTTCTCCAAGGCACGCACTGGTTTCCTTGTTAAATCTCTCCTACCTTAGTTCTGTTTTTCTTCCTGTTTCTTCTGTTGTCTTCACTCTTTTCCTTGTTGCCCTTTCTCCTTTCTCCTGTGCTTGACCCATACACAATACCGCCTTCTTGTTTTCTCCTCATCTTTGCTCTTTACTCCCTGCCAGCCCCTCCCACAGTTACAAAATTCTTTCACAAATTCTTTTCTCAGTTTAGGGATCAATAGCAGGGACCTCACAGCTGCTAACTGGAGATTTGTCACTAGTTTCAATAGGGTCAGGATTTCAGCTGTGGGGTTTTCTTCATCAGTTCTGTTTCCAGTTTAATGACCCACCTCTTAAGAATGCCTACCTCTGAGGACATCTGCTTTTCCCCAGACAGAGTGCTATCTCTGATGTCCTACTATCTCCCAACAGTCACAGATTTGGCCTCCTTTAGACAACATTGCCCATTACCCGTAAGAAAGACCCCTACATTTTAATCTTGGAACTCACCTGCCTAGTGAATTCTTCACACACGGCTTCTGCTTCTTTTCCGTAACAACTTGAAGCAGAATGGGAAAATTTCCGGCACACTTGGACATTCACCAAACCAGGAACAGGTTTCCCATAGGTGTACCTATAATCATAAAGTGTTAAACAATATATTAGATGATGAGACAATCAGTCAGAGAGTCACACTCAGACACATCTCCTTAAAGACCTCTGTGGATGACTTCCCAATATTTCTTCTTAAAGGCTGACTAATCTCATATTTTAATCATTCTAGTGATTACGTTTCCATCATTTCCATGGTGAGATTCTTCCATCATCCATTAAAACCTCTTCTAGGTGGGAGGTCTCTGCAGGAATGCAGTAAAAGATTGTCTGTAGAAAATTATTTCAGCCGGGCATGTCCTTGTATCACAAACTCCTGAGGGTTCAATGAAGAAGTAGAAAGGCAACCAGGGGCTCAGGAGGAGCAATTTATGAGTTAAAAATGAGAACGCTGGGTTTGCACCACCTGTTTAAGTGATGTCTGATCTGACATCTCTGAGTATTTGAGGTTCAGGATTGGCAGAGAAGCTCTAACTGAAAAAATGTAAAGACAGAAAGAGAAAATATGCAGTAAACTGGGAGGAGAGAGCTGCAGACTGGTTTGGCATCATCTTTTAAGGAACATAGAGAAGACCCTTCACTTTGACTGTTCAGGCCAAGTAGCAGGCTCAGGTTTGATTGGGTGGAACAAGCCTGCACTAGATGTATGGGAAAAGTATGAAAAGCCTTCCCTAGCTCTCTTTCAGTCCTCAGCAGAAAGGAGGAGTGAAGGTTGAGGGAGAGATTTACTCCAGCTCTGTGACTCACAGACCGCAGACGGACACTGGAAGCTCCACATCCTTAATGGTGATCATTTTGGGCAACTTCACCAGGACCTCGTACTTGGGCAGCACTAGATGGGAGAGAGAAAGTCCGATATGAGAAGAGTGAAGGAGAGCTGTGTACTACACAGCAACCCAAACACAGAGCCAGGATCATCTTAATACGTAGCATCACCTCTCTGTGGTCTGCAGTACAGCTCTGCTACCCCTTCCCTAGGTTCTCTCAGCCTTCACCACCACTTTGGGTTTAAAGGGAATTTAAGGAGGGTTGTAGTGCTTACCTTCCCTCATTTGCAGCACATGCTCATGTGATCCCATTGGCACCAGACAGCTGTGTGGATCCCTTACATATGCCCATTCAGAAGGACACACTGGCCCTGTGTGTTGTGTTCCATATTTCACAATACATAATTTGCAACTAAAACTTGGAGTAGCACATTCACCACCTGTGTCATTGACCACATTGAAACGGCTCGAACGATTGATTCTCTCTGTCTGTTTCTTACTGTTCTGGAGATCCCAAGCTGCTGTTAGGCTCACTAATATGTAGCATGTGAAACTGTCCTGCGTGTCCAGAAGTTCTAGGGAATCCAGTCACAGACTCTCAGGTCTATATTTTCAAGTGGACGAGGCAGCAACAAGGCCTGATATAAAGGGTGCCAAGTAAAAGGCATATTTTGCTCCTGAGTATTAAGTTACATCCCTCTTCCCATATTGCATCCTTGCAACCCTAAGCCCCCAACTACTCAAGCCCAGGACTGGACTGAAGCATGTAATGGCCTGCTTCCAGGTGATGCACCTGCGGTTTTTTTCATAGTGCAAGAAAATAAGAGCAGGGAGGGTGCACACCCAGACCCAGGAACTAGAAAGCAACCCTGGGTTATACAGTTTAGACATAGATTTGCCTCTAGGATGGGAGGCAAAGCTCAATGTTTCAACCCCAGGGCACATTTCCTCAAAAGTCTGTAAGAGAACTAGCAACAGGGGAGATTCATGGGAATAAGACTAAAGAACAAATAAAAGAAAGATGAGTTTAGTGTGAGGTTAAGAAAGGGACATACATAAATCTTTGATTTTGGGGCGCATTCGGAATGATCTTTGTGGGAGGAGGCACAGCCCATCTGTCACCATGGCAGGCTGAAGCCTATAACCTGGTTTCTGTTGAAATTATTCACCATGTTCATACTAGCCACCATGCCTGACTTTGAACCAAATAAGTCAGCTCCCATGGACTCCAATGACAATATTCTTCAGGTCTGCACGCTGCGTATTCCAGAAACAGCAGGTTCTGAGCAATGCACTGGGTCATTTGGGCTCCATGTACAGCCAGGGGGAGCCCGGGAGTGTGGAACACAGGCCAGGCAGCCTCCTCAAATGCACACAGCCTAGCCAGAGTACACGTCTACAAACACCTGAGAAGTTTTATTACAGAACTGGGGGTTAGAGTGCTCCCTGGGCCAGCACATTTCTCCTTAGTCTCTACTACCAGACTGTTTGCATCTGCTTGTAACATTTGTGGAGTGTTCTTCAAACTAAAGTTTTCTACCAAACATATTTTCTAAGCTTTTGCAGAAACAAGGAAGAAGAGGAAAAAGAGAGAGGACTACAAGTGGAGAAATGGAACCGATGCAGATGAGGCAAAACAGGGTCACCAAAATATTGTCATGTCTTACTCTGTATCTAGTGCTACTTGCAACAAGCTGCTGGACTGAAAAGCATCTAAACCAATGTCAGCTGAAATTGGTGCCCCAAGCCATGCACAGGAAGCCTGTCAGACCCTGTACTCCCAAGAGCACTACGAGCAAACACAAGCTCAGGCAGGTTGCAGAGATGCCATAAAGTGAGCAACCCCCTCTGACACTCAGCACCTTCTGGGTCAGCCCCTCTGAACCCCATTGCCTATGTGTTCAGTCCCTCCCTTCTCCATGCCATTCCCAGGAAATCCCAAATCGAGACGTCACAGTAAAAGGCATTGCTGTCAGCCCCACTTGCAGCCCATACCTCCTCTCCTTACCGTATTCCTCCACGCTGAAGGAGTGCTCCACATTGGATGAGAAGCTCTTCTGCACAACTATTTTGTAGGAGCCTTGGATGGGGTCCGACGTGAGGGGAAAGGAGAGCTGTGTAAGGCCAGTCTCTAGTTCTACCCCTTGCCATTGGTACACACGGTTCCTCTGGGGATCCTGCAGGAGAGGATAACTCAAGGTTACAAGACAGTACAGGAGGCTCCTAGGGACAGAGCAGTGGAGTGCCCAGTATATATACATTCCAGCTGGGAAATGCCTAACTGTAATTATTCAATAATCTGTGAGGATCTGTGAGCACTTACCTGTCAATTCTGCATAACTAGCATGCAGGAAAGCTTTTTAACCCTGGAGGTCCTATGTTGTCTTCTTCTCAGCTCTACCTGCACGCTTACGAAGGATGGGGCCAGGAAGCTGGGAAAGACAGACTGGCAAGGTAACAAGACAAAGAGATGGATCACAGGAGTAAGTGGAGCACAGGGAGAAAGGAGGGAAGTTTCAGTCTCCTTCACTTGCTACACAGCCTGCTAAAATTTTTTTTCCATGCCTGGAATAGAGACTGTCTGAGTACCAGTGCATAATCTGCTGAGGAATGAGACAGGAACAGAGGAAAGTATATCCCACATATGTGCATCCAGCTGAGAGCTCTCCCTTCTTGTCTCTCCCAGCTCCTAATGCTGGAGCTGAAATCTCATCTCTACTACAGCTGAGTATCACTCATTGTGAACTGACTATCAATAGGCTGTGCTCCAAATTAATCAGCTCAGCTCCAAATTTCCTGTAGAAGTCACTGAGCCAATGCAGTGGTGCTGCGTAGTTTGATGCACCCTTTCCAGGCTCCTCAGCAGGATGGTTAATGTTCACAGTCTTTCATTTTCTGCCTGCTCTTTGCATTGTACCTTGGCTGTCACCAAAAGTCTATTTACTCTAGATAGGTACGTGACTCAAGGTATGTGACTGTGTGCATTTACTTCACTGAGATCTTATCTCAGGGCTTAGGGAAAAGGGGATGTGAATGACATCCCCCAGTTGGAGGTCACCAGTCAGGGAGCAGAAGAGGGGGCCTTCTTCCCAAGAAGCACCCCAGGAGGAAGGCACAGTCAGTAAAACGCATCCCATGGCTCTGACCAAATCCTCTTAATCATCATGTTTCAACCCTGCTGAGAAGCTCACCACTTATTGTGAGGGACACCAACGGGCTTCCTTGGAAGAGGAATTCAAGAAAATGTTTACAGCTGGGCTTGTGAACTTGTTGCCATTTCTATGATGTATTTATAGGGAAGACCTGAAAGTCAGTTTGTTTGTTTTTCCTCAGAAAGGTTTTTTTTTTAAATTACAGAAGCAATAGGTCAGGATAATAGTTCAGAAATAATAGGCTCATACTAACTTTTGCCTTTGTGGCTGACTGCGATCAGTTAGTGACATTAAGGGTATGGACTGATAAACATTTATTTCCTTAGCACCGCTGACTTTAAGCTGTCACCTTTCTACACTCCTGCCACCCTTCCCTTTGGGCCAGTCCAAATTTCATGCAAGCATGTGATAAACTGCACTGGCAGATCTGATCTGGCCAAAAAAATACCCTAGAGAAAAATGGTGAATTTGCTGCCAGATGAGTTCCCCACTCCACACGACTGCCTCGTAGACATCTGTGAAAGCCAAAGGGTGGTACTGGACTGAGAAGGAGCATTGAATAAGGGAGAGGTGATGGTGGGGATAGAGGACAAGGCCTACATAAGCTGGCTTAAACAGAACGGACAAACACCATGCCTCACAGGCTGGAGCTGAAAACACAGGATGGCCTTCCTAGTGATTTAAAATTGAAGCCTTTCATGGTACTGACACAAAAAATGTCATGAAATTATTCAGCTTGTTAGGCAAAGGCATATGGGATTTCTGGAGGCAGTGAAAAGGATTTATTTCTTCTTGCTCCTTTCATGAAATTCCTGTACTCAGTCAAGTAACATCTCATTGAAAGGGAAGGGACCTGTTCTACAACCCCATGGGAGAGCCTCAGCAGAAGGTAGTTCTGAGATGCTCTCCTCCACGTGCTGTCCCACACCACACACTCTCTTCTCCAAATATTCACAGACCGTCAGTGGCCCACCAGCTCTGCAGCTCTGTTCTGGAAGTTTGCTGAGGGGAAGAGAGAGTGACAGCACTCTGACAGCAGGGCAAAAAAGAGCAGCATAGCCTGTTTCTGGCCCACCTTCTGCTCCCTTGTTGTGACCACACCTCCAGCTCTAGAGACAGACGGTGCAGAATGGAGACAGCAACCCCAAGCAGTAAGGAGCAATGACAGGACTGACTTACATAGGACCCATAATCACACAAACCAGCTTAAGATTTGTGCACGCTGATTTCAGCACTGTTTGTGCTGCTATCATGGCTTCAGGGTCCATTGCTGGGTCCTTCCCATCTTTTCCACTAGAAGATGTCCCAGATAATAATTGTAAATTCTGGTTTCTCAGCTGAAAAAGCGAGTACTTGAATCACTGACAGAAACATCCTTCCTATTAAATTTTGTCTGCCACTGAAGTTCAACTATTTAAAAAAAAACAGACAAAAAGGGCATGCTTGGGAAGATTGGGGATGTCTACTTACATAATTTTGTTTCTTAAGTTTTGCTAGTTTGTTTAATGCAGTTCTGTGGTTTCAACCACACTTGGCAGACAGAAAATCTTAATTCTGATTGGGAAGAGGAATAAGCCATTCTGATATGACCTCTAGGCAAGTGTAATTCTGTTCACAGCATGGCTTGCACTGATTAACTATTTTGTTCCTACAGCACATTCCCCAGTCAAAGAACTATTGTCGGAACTTATTTTGATCTCAACTACTCAGCCTTCCTTTACACAAAGGAAAAAGGTCACGCAACAATGTTTTTTCCCTTGCACCTCAGCCTGAAAACACCACTGCTGGAGACTACTACCTCTGTGCCTGCACATTCTGCTGAAATAATAGACATGTAGTTATCCACTCACCTGAACATAGACAAATGGAAACTGTGGGGAAAGAACAAAGGAAAATCAGCATTAGAAATATTAGTCACATATGGACGGAAGTAATTTCCAGATTTGGACTGAAGGGCAGAAGAACAACCTTCTAAGAAGTCCTTTGGGTTCTTCTTTTTCTGTACTTGCTCTGTTTCCTTATTTCTGGATGGTTAAGGGAATCTTTTCTTTAATATTTTAGAGCCCCAACCTTTTGTCTTACCAAAGTATGAAAATGTGATGAAGTAAGAGTTTTCAAAGAACTTGTCTGCATGAGGAACTGATTGCCAAATAAGCTAAAAGGTGGACTTACAACCCTGCCCAGTTCCTTAAAACCAAGTCCTTGTCATGCTGCTCTCTCTGCCTCTAAGCATGTAGTTGCATCCACTGCCAGAAACGCCTGCACATCTGTCACTATCAATGGAAACTTGTCCCACCCATTTTTTCAGTAATGAGATCCCTGCCTACATGCCTAGCCACATACATTCCTTTGCAAATCTGGTTTTAAACACCTATATCCCTTTGAAAAAGGGGATATGTTTCTCAGTCAATAGAGACAGGTGGAGTGTGTCCCAGGACAGGATATGGAATGGGTCAAAGATGGCGTGAGTAAGAAAGGATCATATGCTTTAAATGCTTCATGTGTGCAACATATGCTTCAGTGGTTCTGGATGATGACAGTAATGGTGTTAATTGGGAATTAAGCTTCCTGGTTAACAACAAAGAATTATGGCTCTACCTTCTCATTCAGCGGGTAGAAGTCTTTGTCCAGAGAGACGATCCGAAACAGAACTGAAGGGTGTAACGGAAAAGAAGGAAATTCCACTGTTAAATTTGTAGCCATTACCAGGAAATGTCAGTGTTTCAATAATTTATAACTCAGATTTATTCCACGGATCAACAGGCTCTGAACTGAGATCTCTAAGTTACGGATGCAATCACTTCAGGCTCTTTCTTTTGCAGATGGTGAGAGGCAGATAAATTTAGAAGGATAATCAGGTCTTGGCTGAACTGAATTGTCCCTTGGGAGTGTCTGTCCTGCTTTGTTGATTCAGGTGCAGCCAAGGGAGACTATGCTTTGAAGTCATCCCAGATTCGTGCCTCTAGTTGAGTGGAATGAATCTGAGCCTGTGACTACATCTGGCTGAGATGCTGTGCCTGGAGGATGGAGAATAGGAATGATGAAGGTACCACATGCCCTAGATCTCAGCTGACAGAAATAATTTACTGAGCGCTTTAACTCCCCCCATGATGAAGTCTGAAAACTTTAATAAAAGTATGGGGCCTCTGAGGAATGAAGCCTGTAAGATTTTCTGCTGAATCTGAGCCTGTGACTACATCTGGCTGAGATGCTGTGCCTGGAGGATGGAGAATAGGAATGATGAAGGTACCACATGCCCTAGATCTCAGCTGACAGAAATAATTTACTGAGCGCTTTAACTCCCCCCATGATGAAGTCTGAAAACTTTAATAAAAGTATGGGGCCTCTGAGGAATGAAGCCTGTAAGATTTTCTGCTGTCAGAGTCAACACCAACCCAATTCCCCGTGTACCTGTCTGTCCTGGCTTGTAGATGGGTTTGTCTCTCTGGACGAAGACCAAGCTCTCAGAATTCTTGACCAGCACCGGCTTGCGGCCTGAAATGCAGACAGAAATAATTTACTGAGCGCTTTAACTCCCCCCATGATGAAGTCTGAAAACTTTAATAAAAGTATGGGGCCTCTGAGGAATGAAGCCTGTAAGATTTTCTGCTGTCAGAGTCAACACCAACCCAATTCCCCGTACCTGTCTGTCCTGGCTTGTAGATGGGTTTGTCTGTCTGGACGAAGACCAAGCTCTCAGAATTCTTGACCAGCACCGGCTTGCGGCTCCTGAACTGCAGTGTCGCCCCCTTCACCATCACAGTGAGAAATGCCACTGATGTGCTATTGGATTTTGGAAGCTAAGGAAAATGAAGAGGATAACTACTTTACTGATTCACCCCATTGCACTAAGCCTTTGAAGGACGGAGTATTAGTTAGGTCCAAAAGTTCCCTAAAGGGACACCAAAAACTCAGTGCTGGAAGCAAGAGAAAAACATGATTTTCTGATATGAACTTGGAGGGCTTGTCTCTGTCTCAAGAAAAATCTTCTTTTTCCTTCAGGAATTGTTGCAATGATAGATCTCCATTTCCTTGAGTTTTCTCCATGCCGCTTCTTCCTCTGCTTCCAATACTGGAAGCCTTTTCCCTTCCTTCATTTATACACTTTCCTGAGAGAAATATTGAATCTGATCTTGTCCCATCCTATGATTTATCAAAATGGAAATCAACCCAGATTCATTATTTAGGGGGTGAGACCAGTTACTTATGTTACTTACCAACCAGCCTTCTGCAGGAAACAATCATGAATAAGCTCTAGAAGGAGCCAAATGACCTCATGGACCCCATTGACCATTCCCCAGCTTCTACAGTTCTCCTTCCACTTTGCTATTTTTCCTCTGAGGCTTACACAGACCAAACAAACATGGGGTATGTTCTCAGTCAAAGTTCTAGGATGAAGGATCCCAAAAGAGTTCTCTAAGCCCTGCATGCACAGAAATATCATGTGGGACACAGAATTTGATAATGGTGGAAAATTATTCCTCATAAGGATACTACAGTCAATTTTCCACATCAAATTCAGTTTTTGTTTGGCTTAGCTTAGAAGTCTCTGATTGCAATGTGTCTTATTTCTCATTTCTGGACTGTTTAGATCTACTACGCCACATCAATAAACACAGGGGATCAGCCCACAAGGATGAGATACTCACAGAGAAAGGGATGCAGGTGAACACGTCCTTCTCTGACACCACGTCATCGATCAAGCTCCTGTTTTCCCCTTGATACTCGAGTGTGGCACTCAGTGTCACAGACTCATTCAGGTGGGTCAGCTGAACACAGACTTTCTCAGGAGAATCAGTGTGTATCAGAAAAGGCAGTAGCACCATATACTGCCTAGGAAGAGAGGGAAGCAAGAATCAGAAGGATCAGAAATGTGAACCAGTTTTAAGGAAACAGTATTAAGTGAAAGGAAATTAACAAATCAGCATGCCTCATCCATTACTACCCCTGTGAATTGCAGTGCATATACACATAAGCATTCATTTTATTTTGGGTTTATACATATTAAACTGCCTAACTAATTAGCCTAAAAGCAGGAAAATGCTTGCAGTGGAAGGAACAATTTCTATGCTAATAGAGAGTCCTTTACAAAAGATGTTTTGTTCTGCTTCACAGCAGGGAGTAAAGACGGTGTGAAAGGTTCCAGGCTGTTAATTGATTTTTGTATATCCCACAATCTCCTATTGAGACTCAAAGGCATTAGCTAAAAAAGGTTGAAAATTCAGCAGTTTTAGGGTTGAAAAAACCACCCACTTGTCTGGCCGCTCCTGTCTTTGCCTATCCAGGTTTCCAAATCTTTCTCATGCTGAGCAAAAATGTGAGTGCTTGCAGTTTGGGACCTTATTAAGATGAGCACACAAAGGATTTCAGAGAGTAGTGGTTTATTGCAACACAAGTGTACTTGCATCTTCAAAGAGCTTTTGACAAAGGTCCCTCACAAAAGACCCTTAAACTAAACTGCCACCCAATAAAAGGGATCATTTTACTAATTTTTTACTAATAAATAAAATTATTAATTCTGACGTGGATTAATTGGTTAAAAGATAGGACACAAAGGGTAGGAACCAGTGAAAATCTCCTGAGTCTGTGTTGGGACCCCTGTTGTTCAGTACACTTCTAAATGATCTGGGAAGTACGATTTTCTGGTAATTGTCCAGGGTAAGAAAATACCTAAAACTGACTTGCATATTTGTGGAAAACTTCTGTCATATGGTGGGACTGTGTAGCAAAAATGGCAAATGACCTGTTCATAAAGATCATGTTGTTCATAAATCAATAGAGGAAGAAAAAATTACCCCAACAGTATATATGCTGTCGTGTATATGCTGTGTCACGAAGTGGGCTATTACCATTCAGACATGAGCGCTGTTGATCACTCTTGGAAAATTCTCATTCAGTGAAAAGTAACAAATGGATTGTAGGGAAGTGTTCAGAAAGTAACAGAGGACAAATCAGAACACATCGTTTTGCCATTGTATAATTGCAAGGAACTTCCACATCTCACATATGGCATGCTGGTTTGCTCCCTTTTAAAAAATGGATTTAGCAGAAAAGATTCAGTGAAAAATGGCAGAGGTGATCTGAAATCTGGAATAATTTCTGTTGGAGGAGACACTACATAGATTAGGACTCTTCAGCCTGGAAAAAGGCATGACAGAAAGCTATAAAGACATGACGTGCATGAAACAAAGTATGGTTTGTTCATCACCTGTGATGACGCGTGTACTAAACGACACCAGGTGAACACATTAAGCAGCTGTCTCAGAAAAAATAGAAGGAAGTAGAAACTTTGTCACTAATGTACAAAATTAAACTGAGGAACTTAATGCTACCAGACGCTGTAAAGTCCAAATGTTCTGTTCTGGTATGGCCATCTTGTGGCTCTTGAGCCTTCTGGTGCTCTCAAGCAGTCCAAGAAGGGCACATACACCCAGGCTGCATCAGGTGATAGACAGCAGCCGACTGTCCTTCCCTGGGTAAGGAACAAAAGGAGCCAGCAGGTGCCACTGAGTTGGATAATTAGGGCCTTACCTGCGTGTCCAGCCAAGTGCAGGCCCCTAAAAGAAGCTGTCACCCCCCACCTGCCAGTAACTCTCCGAGGCATATAGTATCTGCCCTATGGCACCAGCTACATAAAATTTGGTATGAGGCTCATAAGGGCAAGAAGATCAGCTACTCCTGATATGAAGGTTATAAAAAATGTCCTGGGTAAATTCATTGCCCAGAAATGGCTAGAAAACAGAGCGGCACAGGTGTAATCCCTGCCACGATAAGACCTTGAACCTCTGATAGAAGCTCCATAAGGCTATAGCAGATGGGAAACTCATTTCCACAGTACTTGCCTTGCTCCTCTATTCTGTCCCTCAGTACCTACAACTGGCCACCAACACAGACAGAATACAGAGCTAATGTAGTCCCCTGGTCTGATGCTGGACCATTTTTATGGACCTCGTATTCCTTTTTCCCTGTGCACATTCAAGCTATCCAGACGCAGCAGCAGCAGGTTCTGGTGGCAATTCAGTCTGCAGGGTATATTAACCACTGTATGCATAGCAGGAAACCTGTGGTCAGGACTGCTCATAGCACTTTTCCATGGGCCCTCCACTGGAGAAGGCTAATGTGCACCTTGCCAGATGGTGCCAGCCCTGGGAGAGAGATAGCTGGGCCTCTCCAGAGCTACATTTTTGCCTGGGCTCTGAGCCTTTGGGAAGTCCTAAAGCTACTGTGGAGGCAATGGGACCCAGGCAGTACCTCCATTTCCCTCACCACCAGACAACGCGATAAAGTGGGGTGAGGAGCCAGCTGGCAACTCTGGCCAGTGCGTGCTGCTGCAGAAGCAGTGAAAAGAGGGAGCTCCAGCCACCCAGGGGGTGACTTACAGCTTGTGACTATCTGCTCGCTCCAGCGCTCCCCTTCCTCCACAGCCTTCTCACCACAGCTTCACGCCGTGCCTGCTTCCCCTAATCTCATTTCCCCTGCCCCCTGTCAGTGGCATTGGCAATCTGACTGTAACGTCCAGTCTGCTGAAGGGACAGTGTGACCTAGTTCGTGGGGAATTTGGCCTCATTCCTCTTCCTGTTCACTGTTCTGCTGAAATTTTGGCCAACATGCAGAACTTCCCTCTACACTGGCTTGCCTGCCTTTGAAACAAGGATATGAAATACGCTGTTTATAGACCTCCCTTTAGCTGTTTTGTGATGTGTTGGTGAAAAGAGCTAGATGAATTAAAGTACTATAAGGGCTTTAAATAACTTGGGTCACAAAGTCCATGTATAGACATTCCAGGACAAAAAGCATCTGAGCTGCCGAAAGAGACCTCAGCAGCCTCCCTGCATGCAACAAACTGTTCTGAAAACAGAGGCAGTGACTCTGGCAGAAGGAGGCAACAAGGAGGCATAGGAGACCCTAGAGAAAGTGTCTGAGGCAAAAATGATGAGTTTGTATATATACAGAAGGTAATATTCTAGCTTAAGATGGACTAACGTCTGTGTATTGACTCTCAGCTACTTCCTGGAACAAACACCCAACCAAAGAAGCCAGTGAGTTTCATCAGCTCCATCAGTCCAAATCCACACCTGCCAATTCATGTGCCATCAGGACCTTGCATTTCTGACTACATGTGGTATATTCCCAAGGATGTGCACTGCATTGTAAAGTAGCTGGCATGCACAACCACATATCAGATTAGGAGAATGATACCTCCTACTGAATTTTTCCAGAACAGACCCAGAGCAAGAAAAAAAAATCTTGCTGTCAGTATCTTACAGATTCATAAAATTTTTGGTTGCAAGGGATCTCTGGATGTCTCAAGCCCAGGTTCTCTCCTGGAACAGGACTGTTGCAAAGGACTCCACAGATGGAGTTTCCACCATCTCTCTGGGTCACCTCTTCCAGTGCTGCACTAACTCAGTGAATAAGTTTTTTTCTAGAATATAGTCTGAACCTTAATTTTGTCTCCTGTGCAGCCAGCCACATCTGAAACAGAAATAGCAGCAGCTGCTGCTGCTCAAAGAAGCTATCTCCCTACTTGTGCCCAGGCACAGGAAGCAAGCCTTGGTTGGAAGCTTCATTTTGTCTTCAGTTCAAGGGTGGCTTCCCTTCTGTGTTACGCACAGCATCTGATCTACCCTGCAGCACTTAAACCAGAACCACTACCCTCACACCTACCTAGCAATTCACTGCTCAGACTCCACTGCCTCCCTGCTCCCCAACTGTTTACTGGGTTTCTACCTTAATTCTGTGGATCCCAACTACACCCCTCTCTCCCCCACCTCTATCAGCCCTTCCTCCTTCTCCCCTCCCAAAATGGTGCTCAGGTCAGGGATAAAGAGCAGCATGTTGCTCACAGGAGGGGAGGACTGAGCAGTATGGATTAATTCCCTTTCCCCCTGATCTTGGGCAGGGATGAATTAAGATTACTTAATCTTAATTACTTAATTACCTCAGATTACTGTAGGAGACCAGAGACTTCAGCCTGACTCCAAAGCAGACTTGGCTGGCTGATCAGCCCCAGAAGCACCCAAACAGGGCAGATGAATGGGAGGTTGATGGTACAGTGTGAGTGAAAGGTCTTTCAGTTTGAGCCAGTCACCAGTTCACCTCTGACCACACAGTAAGCGGCAGCAGTAGTACTGTACTTTCTGATACAGCTGCTAGCACTACTGCAGTGCTTGTGGGCATGAAATCTCTGTAGCAAGCATTACGAGACCCACGGTGGTGAGAACTGCAGTTCTGCCAGCACAGCAAGAGGCACAGCGTGTGACAGCAGCCAGGGTCTGAAGAGGGAGGCTGCTCCTGTCCAGACTAGAGGCCCCGGAGCAATCCTCTCTGGTAGGCGAGGCTGGGGTGGGGATGCCAGCCTCCAGTCTGCCCGTGCCATCCCGGGCTGCCCTGCTCCTCGGGGCCCTCAGCAGAGTGGGCGCTGCAGCCATGCTGCTGGTCTGCAGAGCCCTGGGGTGGATGCCCCAGGGGACAGTGCCAGTGCCAGGCTCCGCGACGGAGGAAGAGAATCTAGGTCACAGATCCTCTTTGGGAACAAGTACATCTGATGCTACCAAGGGAAAAAAATGGCTTGAAAGCAACAGGAGAACGGGGAGAAATAACTCACTGACTGAAACAAGGATACTACAGGAAAGGTAAGTACATGGATTCTGGTATCATGCCCACAAAACCCCAGGCACCTGAAGGCTGCAGGAATACACTTAGGCAAAGTTGTTGTGGGGATCCAGGGCTGGGCTAGAGGCAGCTGCAGGGCAGGACTGTGGGCACTGGCAGAGCTGGGGGGCGTCCCAGGGCTGGACAACCAGGGGATTGCAGGGTGGGAGTGGGGAGCACTGGCAGAGCTGTGCAGGAAGCTCAGGGCTTGGCTAGTAGTGCAGGGCAGGAGTGGAAGAAACTGGCACAGCTGTTTGACAGAAAGGAAGAAAACTGAAGGAAAAAAGGAGCACTAAAACCTCCCTCCCCCCCTCCACATGTGTAGCTTACGGTTCTGTGGTGGGAGAGGTATTTCCAGGAAGGAAGAAGAGGAGAAGGAGGAAGATGTTTGGTTTGCTGGGCAGCCTGTCCTTCCCCATGGTGCAGAGCAGGTCGTGGTGAGTCAAGCAGACACCCAGTCTGGTCCGGTGCTGCTGTTTTCCCGCACCTTGTAATTCCCCTCCACTCTCTGCTGGGTCAGCCTCTTTATAACTGCTCTCTGCAAACATCCCAGGGGCTGGAGGAGATAAGGGCTGGGGGCCAGGACCCATCCGGAAACAGGGAGAGGCAGTAAGGAGGAGCTGGAACAGAGGGACAGTATTTGGCCAGAGACTTTCCAAGTGGGGGAAGGGTATTTATTGGGTAGTGGTTATATTAGAAATCTTTGAATGATTCATACCCTGCTTTCTTTAACCCATCAGTAATCCACAGTATTGGGGAAATGAACTGTGTTCAACACAGGGTAATATTCCCTGTGGGCAGCATCCAATCACAGCACTCTGATGTGGGGTGCTGTGATCTTTTAAAGCCAAAAGCCAGGTTTATAGGTATTTTAAGAACAAAAGGAAACCCACAGACAGAAACAGTGCCCATATTATGTTAACAGAATACTGCAGTAGTTTGCTGACACAGTTGCTAACATAGCAACTATGGGTTAGACAATTAATCGGCCAGGAATATAACCCAAAGTGAGGGGGGTTACTGGTCTAGATATGGAAATACGTTCTGTTTCCACTGTGAATATGCACAAGTATTACACAATGCCGTAGAGAGACATCCTTGCCTGCCCAGCATGGTGATCACCTTCCATAATTCGGTGTCACCTGTAGTGCAGATGTTCCAGGTGTTCCAGATAGCCCCTCCTTCCCTTTGCCAGATTCAGATCTGTGCTGCTGTGAGTCACATTTGTAACAAAACTCACTCAGAAATAGTGCTGCTCACTTGACTCGGTCTTCTGCAAACCTCTGGTTGTAGCAGCTTATCCAGAAGTTTAATCTAGTAAGAAAAAAAGTTTGCTAAATTACAGCAGGTCATTGAAATATTCAGTCCAAACTACAAGTACTCCCTGAGAAGCCTAACTAGGAGAGGTGTTTGCACCAGTCCATGGAAAACTGCAAAACTGGAGCTGTAGGGTTGTCAGCGTGCCCTCCAGTGCCTGTACAGTGAAAGGATTTGGTAACACTCTTCATAGAGATTCGTGACCCCTGTGAAGATTTCTGTTGTGTACGAATAACCCAGCAGAGAAAATGCTTCAGCACAAACCACTTTGAATGTGTCTATATGAAGCCACGTTAATGGCAGAGGTTCTCTGTTCTGTGCAAGAGAGCTTATTAGATCACAACAGCATGGGCAGCGCTATTTGCTCTTTGCCTGAAGATTAAGCTTTGAAAAAGAGTGAATGTTAAGACTGAATGTTAGCTATACAGTGTGTCTTGACTCTGATGTAGTAGCCAGAAAACTGCAGGGAAGAGCAGTGCAAAGGACCAGAAGAAATGTATGGGGATGAAAGGAAGTTTAAGAATGGTGTTGGAAAATCAGGCTCAGTCTCTTGTGGAATAAAATTTAACACCTTTTATAAACCACAAAAATTAGGAAAACAGTTGGGAGGCAGCCAGTGTCTGCTGGGGGGAAGTGTTATATAAATGTATTATGGAGAAGGAATGAACACATTACTCACGCAAGCCAAAAGTTTTAACAGATTATCAGTTAGAGATGGAAATACTGATAAAAAAGTGGTTGTATAACTACCAAGTAATAAAAACCATACAGATCTTTCTCCAGAAATGCCCCCTATCGTCTGTCCTCTCATTCCCATCTTCAACTTCTCCAGTAAATAACTCGTGCAAAATAGCAGTTTGCAAAGCAATAGCGTCCTGGGCATTTGTTGGAAAACATGACTCATCCCAAGTTGCCTGTTGTCATTCAGGCTGCTGTAAACTGAAAACAAAAAGAAATCTGAATGGACGCATGCAAAGTACGCTTTAAGGATGAGCATGTAAAACTAAAATTCATAGATCTACAGGGCCATCAAAACCAGCGATTCAATGGAGATCCTATTCACTATTGTCTTCTTCCTTCTACTAACCAGTTTACCATCCACAAGGTATAAAATACCTGCTTCTCAGTCCCCCAGGAACCACTTACCAGCTAATGGCTGGTATACATTACCACCCTAATGCCCACTTTGCTCCACAAGCACTAACCACGCTTTAGCTCAGGCAGTTGGTGCTTCAGCTGGTTCCTCTCTCACAACGCTGGGAACAAGTGGTCTGAACTTGCACTTAGCTCGAAAGCTTTTGGGTGCTTTTTCAGACCCTAAGGAGAGATTGTGTGTCTGAAAGACTGGCTACTTCTTCCAACAAGGCTAGCTGGTCTATTAAAAGATATCACTGCTGAAAAAGGCAGGCAACATCTTTGCCATACGTGGTGATGGCTTCAGTGAACTGGCAGTCATGATTTTAACCACAGGAAAGATATTTCCTCTTATGATAATACTTCATAAGTGTCTGAGGTCACTGCGCACCTGGCAGATCAAGAGACAATCGTACGTATCTAGTACCTTCAGTGACTAGTCCCCATATTAAGCTAGTACAAAACCTAAGTCAATCATTGTACCTAACTGTTGATCACAAAGAGTTTAAATTAGGCCACATCACAGTAAATGGTTGATATAGCCAAAATGCCTAAATCTAATTTCTTGTAATCCTCCAAGCAGAGTGGATTTCTATACTAAATGATAGCAATTAATTTTGGTTCATCCTGCTTGAAAATGAATGATTACATATATTTACTCTCACTTTTAAAGGTAGCACATCTTTTGGCTGTTCCGTAGAAGGTTTTTGAAACTTACTTATTTCCAATGCTAGATTAAAACTATAGCATTATTCTAAGATTTTATTTTGTTCCAAAGAACACTTGGGAAAATTAGCTTAGCCCTAGATAATTCTCAGAGAGGTTACAGTGATATACTGGTAAGTTACATGTGCTGATGCATTGGATTTCCTTTCCAGGTATTATCATATTGAAATGGAGCAAGACACCAGGTCAGTAAGAAACGGATGCCATAGGAGCACTTCCACTTTGCCTGAATGTATCATTATGACTATTTTTTTATTTTCTGGAGCATTTCATTCTCCACAATATTTCCTTCACACATTCCTTTCCACCAGCACTTTAAAATATATTATTTTGAGTTGGATTGACTGATACAAAAGGTGCAATCCATAAGTTAATACAGGCCATCATAAATATTGATGAATTCCAGTTACAGCAAACCTTATTCTGCAAAGTTTCCTATAAGCCATACAGTCTTCACTGCATTGCCTAGCAAAGATGACAGAAAAATGTGGTGTCCTACACCTCCAAGTTTATGACCACTATAGAAAACGTATTTCCCCATGAAAACAAAGTAAGATATTGAGCTGTGCAATTTTAATCACCTTAACCCAATTCTGGTATGTTTTCCTCTGACTTCTTTTCAATTTCTGTTGTTCAGCTTTGTAGACGACTACCAATTATCCACTAACAGAGTGTCTCAGCAGTCACTGCAATTGCAGGAAGAAAAGGTGTCTGTGGGTGGGTGTAAATACCCTTAGTACTATCACAACACTATTGTGTGCAGGAATCCTTGTCTGCCCCAGCAGTCTTAAGCAATTTTGGAACCACTGTCACCAAAGGTAAATAATCCTAAGAAAGACACCTGCTTCTTTACTATGTTCCTGTTCTGCCTCCTCGAGGACTGTAGCACAATGCTCATCCCTCAAAGCCAAACCAAAGCAATAAACTGAACTTCAACCTTTGGCTTTCAAGAAGAGGCAAGTTTTGAAACAAAAAGCTGAGGAAACAGTTCTTGGTAAAACTAGTATCATGCCTAAGGTGGTCCATGCACTTTCACATAAGAACCCCAGTGGAAACCAGCAGCTCTAGCAAAGGAATATCCCTCTTCAGTACCTACATCAGCTTTGCATGGGGACAGGTGAGAAAACAGTCACTGCAAAACCTGAGGCTTAATTTAACAGCTCCAGTTAACAAAATTGTGTTAACTGTTCAGCTAAAGGCAGAAAAAATCCTTTAGGAGAAAAAAGAAAAAAGAATTCAACGTTTCTATTTTAAAGGAAATCCAAATAATTATATTAGTTTCCCGGCCTATGTATCTACAGCAAAGAAACCCAAAGCAATTTATTTCAAATGACAAAAAAGCATTACAAGAAAAAGTATTTGTATAAATTAATAGGAGTAACAGCAATACCCAGAGAGATAAAAAAGGGTTTATTATTGTGTGGGAGACAAAATATTTCACTGGCCGTAATGAAGAGAAGGTCCTCTATCAGAAAACCTCAGACAATACGAACATTATACAAGCTGCAAGATGCAGATAAAGGAAGATACGCAATAAAATGAAACACCATAAAAAGGCTTTATCAGCTAAACTTCAAATTAAACTGAAAATATCAGAGCAAATAAAGATTATCCACTTTAGTGGCCTGTTGAATATCTTAACCTGAGAGAAGGGCCTGGTGGCAGATTAACTGCCTTTCCCAGGCGCGGACAGCTGGGCTGCCAAATATATCTCATATTTCTGTGGTGTCATATGAACAAATGAGTAAATTAAGGCATGCCAAAGACATCAATGAATTACTTTCATTTTAATGCACTTTGTAGATTAAATTGCAAACCACATCGGTAGCTGGGTTTTATAAATTGTCCTGTGACTATATTTTGCATGATGTAAGGCTAGCCCATTTGTAGGGTAAGCCTTATACAAAGTAGGGTTTATCCACCTTTCCCAGCTATATTATAACAAACATCACCTCTATGTATAAACTTTGTTTTGCCTTAAAAGAAACCTATACTGTATGTATAGGCTGCAACCAAGGTTGTTAACCCTCCGGCATGAGAAATCAGCAGTGTGTCTGTCTGATACTCATACTGCACAGTACTCACAGAGTAGGATCCGTTGCTGAAATCCCACTATTAAATCCATTAAAGGTAATTAGTGAATGATATCTAATAATTTTAAAATATATAAACAAGAAACTAGCTGCTTGCATGTTCACAGATGTATTTTGGATATTACAGAGAAATGAAGATAATCTCTGATGTAGTAAAGAATGAAAAGCAATTTTCATTTATACATTTGTATTACTCAGACTATTGCCAAGAAAGGGAAGAGAAAAAGCAAAAGCATTTACAAATGTGTCTGAAAACAGCACTTGGGACAATTAACTATACTCTTTTTGAGTCATATGACTCCTCTTTTCAGATAAAACTTTACCATCTAAAAAGACATACAAAATGCACATAGACTTTGTGTTTAGCTTTGGCTTTAGCTGTGATGTTATTGCCTGGCTCCCCCTCTGCTCAGATGAGGTACAGGCATCTCACGAAGGTCCTTCTGCTGGCCCCGAGGTTGATGTTCAAGGCAAGTGGAATGAAGCTGGACCCAGGCTCTTCTCAGAGGTGCGCAGTGGCAGGAGCAGAGGCAATGGGCCAAGCTGTGTACAGAGAAACGCTGAGCAGATGGAAAGAAAAAATGCTTCCCCTGAGGGTGATGCAAGCAACAACAGAACAGGTGCCCGGAGGTGCCATGGGATAGCCTTCCCCAGAGACCATACAAACTTCATGGCACAAGGCCATAAGCAAGAGCGCCAGTAGAGAAAAAGACTGTACTTACATGGCACAGGCATTTCAAACATTTTTCCCATTTAGATTTGATGTTCATTTAGCTACAAAAAAGTGAAACCCCAAATCACTGCCCTTCTCCGAATGGCTTTGCTAGAAGAAGGCAGCAGAGAGCTGTGGCAATGCCATCTGCCAGATGGACCACACCGTACTTGCCTGGTGCAACACCCGCTTGCTGCGGTGGCTGGGGGAGGGGGGGCATGGCACAGGCATTTCAAACATTTTTCCCATTTAGATTTGATGTTCATTTAGCTACAAAAAAGTGAAACCCCAAATCACTGCCCTTCTCCGAATGGCTTTGCTAGAAGAAGGCAGCAGAGAGCTGTGGCAATGCCATCTGCCAGATGGACCACACCGTACTTGCCTGGTGCAACACCCGCTTGCTGCGGTGGCTGGGCCAGGGG
>NW_008795376.1:87661-92018 GCF_000699145.1 Aptenodytes forsteri | reverse complement strand
CCGTACTTGCCTGGTGCAACACCCGCTTGCTGCGGTGGCTGTGCAAGGGGGCTCGCTGCTCCAGCTGTGCTGGGGCGAGGAGCTGGCCTTGCACCGCGGGGGCCTCGGGCCCAGAGCCTGCTGGCTGAGCTGAAGCGGGAGGGAAGGGCTTTACGCGTAGCTCGGTTACTGACTTGCTGGGTAACACCAGGCAAGTTCAGGCCTCTCTCTGTGCCACAGCTAAGCCAGATGTCATTTGGTGCTCAAGACACGGGTCTTTCCCCAGTGCAGAGGGGAGCTGGGAATCAGCTGATAAGTGTTTATCCAGATTTTTGAGATGGAGGATGCTACAGGAAAGCAAGTCAAGAAGTCCTAATGGAGTACGAGGCAAGGAAATCGGATATTCTCATGTTTAACCCTTTCCCCTGCACCTCTGCTTTGTTCTGTTGTGCCTTGTTAGGCAGGGCAGAGCTGGTCATGTTTGGCCCTTCAGGTCAGGGAAAGGGGTATGTGCCGTGATGCTGTAACGCAGCTGGAGAACATGCCATTTATCAGGACCCTTTTGAACACAGTGTCCTACTACAGAGCCTGCCCTGGCTGCATTACACCACTACACTTCCCTCCTGTTTTGGGATACCCTGCACTGGACACAAGCGGTTGGAAGGGAACAGGGCAAGACCTCACCTAAGCAGCCAGGGGCTGTGAGGAGAGAGCCAGCTGTGCATCCCACACTCAGCGCTCAGGACTTCCCAAATGAGCTTTACCACGGCACAGACCTCGGGTCACTGAGTGTGTGGACACACCTTGCCTTGACAGGAGGGACAGCAAGGGGAACCAGTGGGGCCTAGAGCTAATCACTTCCAGTAAAGTGAAGTAGAAAACATGTGGCATGGTTATGCAATTGCCTCAGGTAATAACCCAGCCTTCACCTCCCCGTGGGTACTGAGCCAAAGAATGGGAGGCTGAAAAAATGTGCTAGGTTAGCACTTTAGTAGCATGCACGCAGAGCCCAGTCCATGCACAATATGGTGATTTTTATTCCCTCCACCTCTGCCTGCCTCATTCATATTTACCCTCCCTTCATTCTCAAATAAGATTTTTTAAATCTCCCAGCTGTCAGGTTATACAGACAGTGTGTCAACATGGGGTCCAGGAGCCCTGCTGAAATCACGTTCTTAAGGGAGGTCCTGGTTTGCCCAGCAGGAACACTGGTGTGGCAGGAAAGGGGAGCGGAGGACTCCAGGGCAGGATAAAAGGCATCAGGAGATCAGTGTGTTGAGCTTGCAAGAGGATCAGAAAGGGGAAGAGTGAGAAGTTTCCTTGAAGGAGGCTTGTAGGTCCTGTACTCAATGTAATGCCTTGCTTTTAGGGTTTTCCTGACTCTCAAAAAGTGACCCTTTAGGAGGTCAAGCAGAAAGAAGCCATCTGGTACTGTTGATCCACAGGACTAGCTGACACAATGTTGCTTCTCCATTTGAAAAATTTCTTAGAAAAATTTTCATTGTAACTCTGAATAAAAAATTAAAATGTACATGACTGATGTTCCTCAGGAAGCCCTTCCCTGATGCTATGCATTTCACAGCCAGTGGTGCCAGAGATGTGACCATGTTTCTATGTCACCTGTCTGATGAATCAGGTGGTGAGGGTTATTTGACTGCAGACATGGCCCTACCTCCCCAGTTGCCCACCAGGTAGGTGGCAAATGAACTCAACAAAGAAATGCTCAGAGAGCAAAGCTGAGTTGTTTCCTCAGAGCATTTTGACACATCATCATTTCTTGATTGAAGGTTCCTCTGGCAAATTTCTGGTCTTCTCTGATCAGTGAATTGGTCGGTCATCACTCACACAGAGTGATTTGACGGAGGGAGGGTGGTGAGAAGACCTGAACACCAACAAGTAGGTAACAAGATCTGGAAAATAGAAGAAGTCATAAGGCTGAGGTCTTGCTGTGCCATTGTTTAACAGCTTGGCACTATTACCTGTGACACTGCAGGGAACACAGAGGATTTGAGCCAAAAGATGGAGCAACCAAATTCCCTGGACCAAGGGCTCCTTTGTCTAATGAGATTTCTGGGTAAGCAATTGAGGGGCCTAAGCAAGAGAACGCTGCTACACTGGAGCTCATCTTTCCAGGGAGTTCCATTTGTTTTTTCCCTAGATTTTGCAACCTGCTGCCCACATTGTGGATGAGACTTACCATCTACAGTAAAAAAGCTTATGTTTCCAGAAAAAGTGTGGTCGTTATAAGTCCTCTTCTTCTTAACTAGGCCATGACATCAGCCTTTAGCAGATCCTTCAGTGTGAACTCCACATGAGCAGCAAAGCAATTCCCATGACACAAATAAACTCTACAGAGAAGGCTTTAACACAAAGGGAAGTACGCTTGACAGAGCATTTTAGTCAAAGACATTCTCATGTAATTATACTCTTTGTTATCCCTTTTTGTACTCATAAGAACCTGCATTTCAGAATAGCTTTTAATGTACTTCTAACAGAGCCATGCACAGAACCATAGGAGATCCAGAAGCTGCAGACCAGGCATGAGGGCACGGGCAGACCACCATAGTGAAGTTTTGATTTCCTATTTCTCGTAGTGTTGCTGACTCAGTCCAAGGAGCTGCACAACAGTTTCAGTGGATACTTACATCTGTCTCCATTCTCTGGTAGCTTTTTTAAACTGAGATGTGGAATACCGAGCACAGTAAACCAGCATCTGTGCCTTCGAGGAGGCAGCGGTATGGTAGCTCAGAGCACTTCTTGGGCCAGTGAGCCTGATTTTCTCACACTTGGGGAAACAGAGTTTGCTTGGCCTGTATGTCTTGCCGCAATTAAAGTAGTTCTGACCTTCTGAGACCTAGAAAACTCCCCGAGTCTCTGGGATTGAATGATATGATGCCTCAGGATTATCAGATTACAGAGGAAGAAAGTACATTCAGTCTAGTGGGTGTCCCTGTCTTGCTTAGTCAACAATTAATAAACTTGCTTCAGTTTCAGGTGCGTGCCACAAAACATATAGCTGAAACAAGACACACAGGTTCCAGAAATCTGGGAGGTGTTGGAATATGTTTTAAGGAATATTGCTGTTCCCTGCGGGAGCGGGAGCCAGGGAGAACATGGTCTACATATAAAAATCTGGAGGAAGAGTATGAGCATGGGATAGTTATTAGATCTGACTGCAACTGGCAATTAGCTGTTTGAGTCACAGGATAAAATCAGGTAATAAACATTACATTTTCAGCATGCAGAGGAAGAGTCTGCAGTGGGAAATATGCTCTTGATGTTTTAATAGTTCAGGTTTGTCCTAAGAGGAAAAGAAGGCTCCAGAAGAATGATAAAAATGCAGCTTTTTTTTTTTCCAGGACCTTGTTTCTTCCCAGAAAACGATGTTTGGCTGAACAGAATAACATTTGTCCAGACCTGAGGGGGATTTTTATGAGTTCCATGTGGGATGCTGAAGCCTTGGCTTAATTGGCCTCAAATCCCCCAGAAAGATGCATGTCCTGTATCCACATCCACTCAGGCTGCTCTCCTTTTCAACCTTCTTGCTGTAACTATTGATTTCTCTTGCTTTAGTCCAGTCTGATGCTCATGTAAATCAAGTCAGTTGCTACAGTTTGGGGTGTGTCAGGAAAGCAAAATTCACAGCCTTCCTTCCTTCCCTCCTACTGCCAGTGAAGTTATAATTTTGGAATTTAGCATGGAAATCTGCACTCTATCCAAAGCAATTTCATGCCCCACAAATTCCTCGTCTGTGAAACTTAACGAAATGGCCTTTTTATAACATCAATATCATGCATATCCTGGATGGCCAGCCTTGTGCAATTCTAAAACTCACGCATAGCTGATGGATCCTGTGAGTATTTGGGTACCCTGCTGCCTGCGGAGACTCAGACGTCTGGTTTGTTGAGGATCCAGGCCTGAGTAACTCAGAAGCACAAATTCTACCGACTCAAATTATTTAGTACCTTTTGCAAAAAAAAAAAAAAATTATTTGGGAAGAGGGATATTCTGGGTTGACATGATGATTAATTTTCACTGAAAAAAAATGCAACTCCACACACAGATTTAGCAAATTGCCTGGTGAAACGGATCCTTTTGAAGCACATACTAGTCCTCAGCACTTGAACAGTTCGCATCTTCGCTTGAATTCTTGTTCACGCCCTTGCATGGCAGATCCTTTTTTCCCCCCCCGGTCCTACGTGACACATCCATCCTTCTCTCCCCGCTCCTGCGTGGCGGATGGTCAGCCCCCTCTACAGCCCAGCGACCCCTGCCCTGAGACACACTGGGAATAAGCCGGCGTGGGGCTGGATCCCACCGGCTGTGAGCTGCGGCGGACCCGGCCCGGGACCGGCCCCGCGGCCCGGCGCGCCCGGCG
>NW_008795376.1:71669-87230 GCF_000699145.1 Aptenodytes forsteri | reverse complement strand
GGAGCCGCATCCGTATTTCTTCCCCGAGCCCTCCCGGTGCTGCTCTGCTCCCTCGTCTCCAGCCATGCTTCTGTGTCCCTTTGTCCCCTCTGCCAGGGCTCCGGTGGTGCCTGGATCACGCTCTTCCCAGCCATCCACCGACTCTGGCACGCTGCAGCCCAAGAGCATCTGTGTTTGTGGAAACCACCATGACTCCAAGTGCAACAAAGTGGGGGGTGACGAGAGGTGCGGGAAAACAGGGAGGCTTGTTTCTTGTCGCTGGGACAGGTCAACATGATCCAGGGTTGCCATCTCTTTTGAACAAACTCTGGTGGGTCTGGTGGACTGGAGGGCCTGGCAGGGGGAGATCCAGGATGTGGGACCAGGCAGTCACCAGGCCTGGACTGAAACCTGCCCCTTTCTTCACCCTCTCCTCTACTAAGCGTGATGCAGAGTCACTGCATGATGTCCATACATAAACCCCTACTTTTATGACACAGGTGCAGAGGCAGCACCCTGGCAGGGCTGGGGAAAGGTGAGGGGCTGTTCAGCAGGCATGGGCAATGGGTCCTACACGCCAGAGGTGGGAGGCTGGGAGTGACTGAACATGCTGCGTATTACAGTAGTTGCCAGCGGTTATCAGCTGTAGCTGGGAAAGGAGGCTGTGTGCTGCAGGCAGGACAGATACATTTCTTTCTTCATCCTCCTCCAGCCAGCAACCATAACATGCGGACTGTCATTAAAATGTCTCTTCCGTGATACTGAAAAAAACCAATACCCAATGTAAAAGGGAGGTTTATTGATGGAAAGGTATACGTGATTATGATACAGATCTGGAGAGATGTGCCGTGAAAGGAAACAGAGAATCAGACACTACTCAAACGATGTCACAGACACCCACTGTGATTAAATGGCCTTTTCCAGGACTTAATGACGGAAGAAAATAGGGTGATTGAACACTTGCTCAACACTTATGATGGTCCTGCAGGGGAAAATCCAAAAGAAAATAGCCTCAATGAGAACAAACCAATAGCTGCAGGATATAAAATAACAGTTTCAGGATACTGGGTAGCCAGCCCCTTCTATGCACAACAGACGAGCTGGACCAAAGATGAGCTGTGCCCATGCCCCTCGGAAGTGCTCAGCAGGTAACAGCCAGCATAACTGCTATGCTGAGTAGGACACAGGCCTGGACCTCCCTACAGCAAGACAGCATCATACCTCTGACTAGCCAACACACCACCTCCATGATTTGTGTCACCTCAAGTGTTCTCCTCAGATAATATGTTAGCTGGCCAGGAAAGGGCTTCTGTAAGTCCATGTGAAGCCTGTGCCCATGAAGCGCAGGCTTCAGAGGGGAGGCTTTCAAGGACAGCTGTAGGTAGATTATTCCTGGCTAAGTGTTGATGTTTTTGAGGAAACTCTGAAGGTATTTCCCAGTCTTTCCGTTATTCTGCACTTTGGCTTTCATCCTAGAGGCTGAGCTCTTCCCATGAACAGCAAAATGGTCTCCACTTAAGAGTCCACTGAACATGTGTCATGGGACAGGATCTGGCCACTGTCTCTGGCTGCTCCCTGAGAAGCCTAGTGGACACTGAAGACTCCATTTCTGTGAGAATAGTTATTGCTCTACTCACCCTGCCAATCCCTCTGCTCATGCTGCTTTATACTTCACCTTCTCACCTGCTTGGTTTTTTTTCTGGCTTTCACTTACCTTTTCTAATCATCAATCCATTTCTGCAACAGCCTCTTTGCAAGGTGACATATACTGAGCAACAGCATACTCCTCTGGAAAAGAAGGAAAGAAATGTTCCCGTCAGCCTGGAGACCACTTCCTGTGCCTTTCCCTGGAGGTGGATATACCCTACGTACCCTTAAGCTGGAGATCCTTGACATCTCCTTTGTTCTGGCACATGCATTTTTGTAACTTTCCAGGCATGCCCACTTGCCACCTTGGGCATGAGACCAAGCTCACTAAAGTGAAATGAGTCTCTCCCCTGTCACTAGATCCAGATCCTGATAGAGTTCAGAGGAGTGTTGGTTCCAGGAGGGCTGGTTCTGGGTCTCCCTTAACGCACGCAGTGTTTCTGCTGTCCCTGTCCCTCCCCCAGACTTCATACTGGTTAAAATCAAAGACCTACCTGTTTCATAGTAATCATAGATCTGCACAGGAGCTGGCTTGGGATGGGTCACTACAAAGTCCTGCTCAACTGAGAAAGTGATTTCTTTCCTTTTCTTCTGCGAGATCTGGGAATGGAGGGACAGGGATCACATAAGTCTCTTTATTTGTATAACACCAACTGGAGCAGACCAGGCGTGAAGCTGATTGATTGTATATTCCAAATCCCACTGATGCCACATATACAGATGTGGGACATCCATTATCTGCCTGCCAAACTGGGAACAGAAATATGTTTGGAGAGTCCAAAGCGAAACTGAAGTGAAGAGCTGTAGGTTTCCTATCCTGCTTTTATTACCTGATTCTGTAGTTATTACACATCTTATTGCCAGAGAGTAAAAAGTGTCCCAAAAGGACTGAGCTTAATTCTCCAGGATCTCCCGATGGTCAGGAGTCTGGCATTCCAACCCCTCCCATTTCAGACATGAACATTATGTGCCACCAAGAAACCGGGAATCAATGTACATCACTGGGATATCGGCCTCTGCTGTTAGTTCTGCAGGGCCCCAAGCAAATGTACTTTTACTATGTAAATTCTGATCCAGGGATTAGATTACAGGTTAAATTTGGGAATGAACTAGTGTAAGAGAAGGAATGGATGTCTTTCCAGAGGAGATTAGAGCAGTGTTTCATGTCCTGTTGGAAGGACTAAGGTTTATGAGAAGCCTACCAAAGGGACATACACACAAGGGAACCTCTTTTCCGGTGTTTATCTGCTATTGACTGAAAGGAGATAGAATTTTGATTAATTTCTATGTGCTTTTTTTGATTAACTTATTTCTAGTTGCTAGTAGGGCAGGTGTCACTTTGAAGCTGTTTGGGAGGTTGGGATGTTACATGCAGTTTGAGGAGTAAGCAGCTTAGTGATTACAGGGGAAAACTGATGGGGAAGTGAACATGATAAATGCACTTTATAGAGTGTATCCACTGTGTAGGTGCATCTATTACATGCTGTTTTCACCCTTTTTGCAAATCAAATAGACAGTGATCAGAACTTACATTTTCCAGATAAAGGAGAACATGGTTTTTCTTGTTTTCTACTTGCATCACTGTACGGCCATCAATGAGCTTTAAAACAAAGAAATGGAGATAAACTGATAAATTTATAAACCATTAAAAAGCAAGTGTTACCTCAGACCCTACCACCACGTGGCTGTGGGATTCATCCCGTTCCTAGCCAGGTATCAAGGGCCGGCAGCTGATCTTTAGAGCCCAAATGTTGCTGAATAGATGGAGGGGAGTGAGCAAAAACTGCCACTTGACTTAGTGGGGGGTATGAGCACTTCCCAAGTGCATGACAGGCACTGCAGTTCATTTGGGGAATATTGCCTGCCTCTGGTGTTGTATAGGTTTCGGAACTAGTTTGGCAGATTTCCCACCCTTTCCCTACCCGGGCAGTGCCAGCTCCCAGTCGCAGCTGCCAGCTGGTCAGGCTTTAGCTGGAATCCTTCCTAGTTTTTAACGTGGGAAGGTCTGTGTGCTCGTAGCTCCCTGTAGGGCATTCCCTCCACCCAGTAATGAAGACAGCACAGCCATGCAAACACCTCTCAGGGTTTGTGGGTGAATGATTCTTAACCAGGCCTCTGTTTTCATCATGACCACTCTTCTCCTCTGTCCCTGGGGCGACTCGTTTAATCTTGCTCCTATAGTTTACCTTATCCAGGGAAGACTTAACAGGAACAAAGCCAGAGAGCATCTTCACATCAATAATGACCATGTTGGAGCTGCTGCGCTTCCCTGTGTAACTGAAACAACAGAGGTCCCCATCAGTCTGGACCACATCTGGGGAAGCAAACCTCAACTGTCTGCTCCTGGTCTCATACAGCGCGGGGAGGCTGGAGTGAATCACATGCGCTTGCTGACTGGCTCAGATGGGAGACACTGGGAAGGCCCCTAGTATGAAGGGACCAAGTATGTGCTAACACCATCAGTTACTGGGTGTATCACAACGTCTTTTGGGATATTGTGTCTTACAGGCCAATATCATCAACGCATTGATTAGCTCATGGTTCTTGACTTTATAAGCAGAACTGAATACACACAGCACTCTTCCCTGCGTGTCTTGTCATCTGTGCAGCTGGTTTGTTGATGGCATATTACCTGCTTACAAGGACAATATCAAATTCTGCTGGTCGACCCAGTGGGCAGGAAGCATTTGATGTCTGTACTGAGAGCGAAAATCCAAAGGCCCCCTCTGGAAGGTGAATGTTGTATCTCAGTGCTGTCTGGAAGAGGAAAAAACCCTTTTGTTCAAGCATGCCAAGGGTTTTTCTTTGCATTCCAAAAAACAAGTGTCAGACCTAGTGAAGTTTCCTGCCAATGTTGCTCTTGGTTTTATGTGGAAGATCCTTGCTTACATCAATGATGGACACATCAGACTTCTGCTCTTTAACAATGAAGCTGCTTGTACCCAGAGTCACCTCCCAGAAAGAAACCAATTGCTGATCAGAAAGGACTCTTTTTTTCCATGCTGTGACTCCACAGGAGTCAGAAGGTGGGATGGGGAAAAGAGTGTTTAAATAGCTTAGGGAAATCAAATAATTAGGAAAAATAAAGAGAAGTCACATGGAGAATCATCAAAACATGACTGTATTGTATGCAGAATGTGAGGCACAATGAAGAGGAGAGCAGACACTTACTTGCATGAGTACGCATCCACTGCCATTCACCGTTAGGCTGTATTTCCCAGGGACCTCAGGAAGGGGAGTCTGTTGCAGCAGGAGCCTGTTCTCATTGTTGACAATAAATACCTTCTCAAAAGGCTTTTTGGAAGTGATCTTGACTACATTTTGTGTAACAGAATTGTAGGTGGCCTCACCATAAGCAGCGAGGGCTTGAAGAGCAATGACTGTGTCCTGAAGGAAAAGAAAATAATAAAAGACAATTAGCTACACAACGTGACCGGTGCAGAGGAGGTCAAAGTCACGGTTCCAATGTGAAGCACAGTCGCTTCATCCTGGCTAAAGAAACCTTCATTTTGCATATAATTCCAGGGTTCCCATATATAAGGAGCCATTTCATTCTGGCATGTATGTTTTAGGGTGGAAGAAATCTTTCTACTCATATGAAGGTCTCAGAACATAAAATCTGAGCACTAGAGCACACTTCTAGAGTTTTTCATAGTGGTGAAGCATGTGTTTTCTAGGGAACTACAGAGCACTTCTTGGCCATATAACAGCTGGGACTTGGTGTTGTCTAGGCTCATCCCTGACACAAATATCTGTATTTGTTGCTAGTCAAATTGCTCTTGTATGGCTTCAACCTCTCCATAGTTAAGAAGAAGAGGGGAAAAAAAAAGTATTTTGGCCTTTCTAAGAGAAAGGCTTGGTCTCTGTGTGTTTGAGACAGCAAATACAAGAGAGAAATACGACTAGGGAGTCAAAGCCCCACTGGCACCCTGAATCAGTGCCCCAATTGCTAGGACTGGCTGGGGAGTGGAAGGGAGTTTTGGCACCTGGGTGGAAGAGAAACCTCCATAGGGATTCTGCTGCCTGATGATCCACTGCACGATCCCTGAGGCCTTTGTGAGATCCTCTTGATTCTGGTTGGGTTTGTAGAGCAAAGCCAACAGCACATAACTGGTGATCTCTACTTCAGCTGATGGGGCATGGTCAAGGAAGGAGGGAGATTTTTCTGATGGAGACCTCTCCTCCTGCTCCCAGTGCTGTGAGCCATCTGAACAAACAAAGAGAGGGTGAGGAGCAACCAGAATGGATTATGGGTGTCACTGCTTTATGCTGCCTCAGAGATATACTGTGTCCTGGCCTCTTTCTCACAAGTACTCTCTACAGAGCAACAGATACACTGTAAGTTAACTCCACAGATTATTTGTGGCGGTTGGTTCATGTGGCTATACTCTCAATATTGCCAAGGTTAGACCACATACCATCAGTAAGATCTGTTCCCTCTTCCCACTTCCCAAATTCCCAAAATGGCTGAAACTCACCAACTTCCTTTGCTGATTTCTGTAACTCTCTAAGGAATGATGCACATTTTTCTGCCTTGCCAGCTAAGCAGAAAGCATAGGCCATGAGTGCCTGAGTGTAAACGTCACTGATATTCTTCTCAGATGCAGTCTCCAGACAAAAAAAGGCATTTCGGACTACAGGGTACTTTAAAAAACAAAACAAAACATATGGGTCTAATTCAGGACAGTAGTCTTCACCTGGCCAAACATTTATTTTCTTTAAACCTGTTCTTCATCCTGTCACTGTCACAGCAATGAGAATGGGACTTCAGTTTGTATAGTGACTTCAGGAGGGAGAAGGAGGGATTTCAGAGGAAACATCAGACAAACCAAGTAGCTTTTCAGTGTGTTCTTGAAGATGTCAGTGTATAAACAGAAGACTGTTCTGTTTCTTTCACAGCTAATTCTTTCTGCTTACCTCCATGATAATAATTCACTCTGCACTTCTATAGTCAAGAGTCTGTTGTCTTAAACAAATCCAACTTAGCAGTCTCTATCCTCAGTGACTGGTGTAAATTTATTTTAATTCTGTGGAGTTGTACTAGGTTTACACCAAATAAAAATTGTTCACAGTTGGACTCTGTGTTCTCGCTAATGCACTAACCAGGAAGGGCCTCAGAAAGGATATGACAAATTGGAGGCAGAGAAACTCATATACTGAAGTCTAACATCTCCACTGTAGTCTCCTTTGTACTAGCCACTTTTTAAAAAGGACAGATCAGCTTTTCACTCTGATGGACCTTTGTTTTTCCAACATAGCTTTTAGTTTCATTTGTAGACTTTATGGATTTACCTGCAATAACTTACTTTCTTGACTGAGCATGTTTGAGGCTAAGCCATAGTGTGTGGCTTACTACCTGTCAAGTTTTTTTATTGGAAACTAAAAGGTGTCACTAAATGTCTTGGGTCTCTCAAATAGAAGATCTAATTCCACTGAGGTCTGTACAATTTCTGCTTGAACACTGGTGGTTTAAGAGGTGTAGAGAAGAGAAGGCTCTGGGGCGACCTTATTGCAGCCTTTCAGTACTTAAAGGGGGCCTATATGAAAGATGGGGACAAACTTTTTAGCAGGGCCTGTTGCAACAGGACAAGGAGTAATGGTTTTAAACTAGAAGAGGGTAGTTTTAGACTGATATAAGGAAAGAAATTTTTTGACCTTATTGCAGCCTTTCAGTACTTAAAGGGGGCCTATATGAAAGATGGGGACAAACTTTTTAGCAGGGCCTGTTGCAACAGGACAAGGAGTAATGGTTTTAAACTAGAAGAGGGTAGTTTTAGACTAGATATAAGGAAGAAATTTTTTACGCTGAGGGTGGTGAAACACTGGAACAAGTTGCCCAGGGAGGTGGTAGATGCCCCATCCCTGGAGACATTCAAGGTCAGGTTGGACGGGGCTCTGAGCAACCTGATCTAGCTGAAGATGTCCCTGCTCACTGCAGGGGGGGGTTGGACTAGGTGACTTTTAAAGGTCCCTTCCAACCCAAACCATTCTATGATTCTATAATTCTATAGGGAACTTCTCTATCATAGCAACTAGTGCAGATACAGAGCAGGGTCATGTTCCCTGGGAGCTCTTTCTCCCTCTCTTTCTCTCTCCTTACTACCTAGACAATTTGTAGCAGACACTGGAGCCAAGTCAACAACTGGGGACCAATTGCAGCTGAATACCATCAGTGGAATGTCTCCTTACCGAGACAGAGTGCCCAGCTTCCAGCATGGCAATGGTGATGTAGGCAGAAAGCGACAGCTCATCATCTACTCCTCCCTGAAAAGGACACGGAGAGAGGAATTTTCAGTGAATGGCATGAGTGAGAAACCTTTAAATATGAATTGCCATATCCCAGCTGGGAGAGTGTGGCCAGCTCTGGAGGCAGTCCACAAGGGTGGAGAGCATACACATAGCAGGGATGGCTCTTAAATCAAGAGAAGCCTGCTGCTATCACCTCAAAAAACATCACTCTCTCAAGCTTACAGTCCTGTAACCCTATCTCAGGTGCTCATAAGATGTAAAATACAGTGTGGGGAAGCTGACTGAGCTGAAAATAGTCATTGTAAGGTGTGGAGAGTTAGCCCTTGGCAGAGGACAGGCATTTGGAGTATAGTTTTTGACAGTAATGGGATAGCATGTTCTTAATGATAAGAGTGTAAATTTGACCAACTAATTCTCTACTACCTTCAAGGCGTTGTTGAAGAGTGTCCCAACACTTCGGAAGCAGCCATCTGACTTCTGTTTGCTAGCCAGCCACATCAAGGTTTGAGCCTGGACATTGTCGTCAATATAGATGAAGTGACTAGCTTGTGCAAATGATTTGTACACAAAGGCAGTGAGCCTGCAAGGGAAAGATGAAGCTGTGAGACGAGCATTGGAAGTACGAACAGAAAAAGTCAGCCCTTCCATTCACGCTAGGTATAAGGATGTAGAGTTACAGCCAACATGTTGGTGGCTTGCTTTGTCTTCGTGTGCTCCTCCAGGAGAGTTAAAGGAATAGTAGCTAGATGGAACACAGGAAGGGTGTCCAGCACGCTCTGGGGCTGGTCCTGGCTACAGAGCACTGCAGTGGATTGAATTTCATGGGAGACAGCAGGAGTGTGAATCAAAAAGCCAGCGGTGTCTTTAGGGATCGCCTTCTCTCTGTGCACTCCACCTGGAAGCGGGTGGAGAACCATTTTTCTTAGTACTTACAGAGTCCCAGTCCTAGCCAGCTCTGTACATCTGATTTGTCTAATAAAGATGCATTTTACCTGCATCATGTGAATTTAGTGCAAATTAATCTCTGAGCCATTTCTGCTCCCAGTCACTCACCAGGTGTTGCCTTCTTTATCTCTGGAACCAAAGATGCTGTAGGACCCATCGGGATGTTTGTATGACAGCTGCTTCTGATAGCCTGCAAAAACATGGAAGAGGAAGTCTTCCCTAACTTAAAAAACAAAACCTATTCTGTTTGCAATCAGATTTATCTGAAACTATGGTGGGAAAGCATGGAAAGGCAATATATATCTACCAAGCAGCGAGGGAGCCCTGAGGAAGCTTAGATGGAAGCATGGAACATCTTGTCCTGCAGAAACACTGAGTCACAGAATAGGCAGAGCTGTATCAGCTCTGTGCTCCAACTAAGCTCACAGGATTAGGATACATGCTATGCCTGGGTGGAAGAGGAGAAACAGACTGAAAGACAGAACCTCAAAGGAAACATGACAGCTAAGTCTCAGCAAAATGGGATAAGGAAAGAAAAAGAAAGCAAAGATAGCAAATGTCTTGATCAGGGCAGTCCCTTGGGTCACTGAGCTGCGCTACAGCAGCAGTGCCATACTGCTAGGATAGCCATGCTGTTGCTTGTGCTCACTGGGCCTCAATGGGAATTTCAGCATACATGGTAAGGGAAGCACAAAACTCTCACCGCTCACTAAGTATCCGATGGCCTTGGATTTGACCTCCTCACTCAGCTGCCCTGTCTTGTTCAGATAGTCCAGGACGTAGATGTTGGGTGCAAAAAGGACCATGTTCTGCTCCCCACAGCCGAACGGCATCTGGAGGAGCTGGTGCACATTCTGCATGGCAGTGCCCATGATGTCGCCTGGGGAAGAGGAGATGCCAGTGGGATTAGCACAACTCGTGGACACCGAAATAAACAGTAATTTCCGTTCAGTAGGCAGAGTCAGGAAAAGCCTATCTGGGGTTGCAAGCCTGTCTGGTACCACAGAGATTTCCAACAAGCATGAAGCTCTCAGTGCTGAGTGATTTGTTCTGTTCTGCTTTGCAGTCAACAAAGAAATCCCTTCCCTGCCTCTTCTCACTTAGTTTAAATTGCCCACACCAGAAACACTACCTATTTTAGTGCCACTTCAAGCAGATGCTTCTTATTAGAAATGAAAAGAACTTCTAGGAAACTTCTGTTTCCAGAGGAGGAAAGGGCAACAGCCCAGAGATGCTGCAGTGAACCATGTATTGCAGAATTAACAACTAATGCTGAAAAGGGACACTGGTTATGCAGATGTATCATAGACCACTTCTAAATTGCTATTTTAGGAGAGATAGCACAGACCCAGCAAGGGATTTCTGGATGAGCTGAAATCACCAACATTACAAAGCAAAGATTTTATGACTATTAGTCATGTAACCAAGTCCAGGTCCTTTCCAGGAAAAGACTGAAAAGATTCCACTAGCATCTCTGATTTGCAGGTGGGTGAGTGGAAAAAAGTCTTACTGACAGTCTGGCTGAGGTCATAACTCGGAACTCTGGTACATCAGAGCAAAACTTTCAAATGCAATAAATTTAAACAGAAAAGTGAAGAAGGATGTAACCAATATTTAGAAACTTCATTTCTCTGATGCAGCAAAGAGCATTGCTGGACAAGATGAGAATCAGTCTCTTTGCTTAAAAGTTTCCCACACAAATGCTGGAAACTAACATCTTGAATCCTGACAAAGCTTTCATTTTATATTTTTACATTTTCTTTCTTTTTATGTTTTATTAATTTTATATTTACCAACAACAGAAAAGGAAGCTCTGGCTGATCCTTCCACCACATTTGTAGGTAGATCTAGAGCAACATCTTGAATAACCACATCATCTGTGGAGAAAAATGTTAAGTGTGTTGTGGTCATTTGTATAGGAACACTGGTTATAGCAGCGACATGCTCCTGGTAGAAACTGCACAGTGCAAAATTGCATACAAGCAATAGACAGAAACTCACAGCTGTCTCCAAGAACATCAAGAGAGAAGGGGGCACAGCAAAACCAAAATTGTGAAAAACAGACCAAATGGTGCAGTAACTGTCATTGCTCAACAGAAATCAGTTGAACAGGGTAAGGCTGGTGCTCCCAGGCTGTAGTGTCTGTGAAACCTGGGGATTTCTTCAGTAAGACACTGGGAAGAGCTGGTTGGTGAGGGTCAGGGCTGCTTTTGTGCTTCTTTTAGGCAGAGCTTCCATGAAACTTCAGAAACTGTTTGCAGTCAGCACCAAGATGGTGTGGAAGGGAATGTTACTTTCCCTCTCCCATTCCCGCTAGAAGTGGAAAGCTGCAAGCTGCAGTTATCCTTGGAATAGAGGACAGCAGTCAAACATGAGTGCATGAAACACAGAATAGATTTTACACAAAAAGGTCATCTCCCTTTGATATGATGGGCACCTTCATATCAAAGCATTTACACAAAAAGGTCATCTCCCTTTGATAGGTCCATAGCAGCCTTCCTTCAGCACCTGAGCACTTCTGACTGCAGCACAGACACTGCCTAAACGACGTGCACCAGACCACACAGGAAGTTCGTAGCAGGGAATTGAACTGTAAGCACTCACACTAGCTGCCATTTGGGCACCTCTGGGAAAAGGGGAGGGACAGCATCAACGAGCACTGCAGGAAAGAGTGCAAGCTCCAACCTTCCTTTCAGTTCTTCTCAGGACAGCAGTATATAAGACCCTTACCTTTTGTACAGATTAGGGAGTTTTGGGTCTTTTCCCTTCTGATACCTTCAGGCTGCATGGCGATGGGAAGAAGAGACACATGCAGTGGATGAGAACAAAGCATGCAGAAGAAATGCAGTGACAGAAGACCCACACCCTGCCCCATCCTCCTGCACCATAAGACAGCTGGATTGAAGCAACAGTTTACAGGTTCATGTGGCTGCTACTAAAAGGGAGTTCCCATCCGATGGAGTCCCTCATTTCCAGTTTCTCCTCTGCATGAGGGAGATGTGCACTTACCAACACCCACTGATCCTCATGGAAGAGGACATCAGATGGGAGTGGACTTGGTCTTAGATTGAACAGCCAGACCCTGTTCCAGCCAGATGAAGATGGAGCCAAACCAGGAGCTCTTTAGGGAACCTGAAAAACTTTTACTTGCTTTTGGTACTTTTGCTGCATTTTTCTTTCCTCGTGGAAGGGAGTACAGGGCAAGCAGTAAGAGCTTTCAGCAGTACCTCAACCAACAGCGTTCTGATCTGGGTGTCCCTGTAGTCAATACTGATGTTCCTAGGTGCTTTGTCTCCACAAGCTCCATCATCCTTGGTCTCTGCAGTAATGCTGAATACTACATTACCTTAAATAGTAGCAGAAAAGTAGAAAAAAATGGACCTCTATCACACAGAATGATGGCTAAAGTAAGAAATTTCATCTGATAATGAATATCTACAGATATTAAGTAGTGCGACATAATGAATGGTCAGTCACTCTAGGTGAGACATATGGGAAGAGAACTGATCTCTGGAAATGGGAATGATAAACACACTGCAGTTGTGGAGGAGATCTTTAGCCCAGACAGCTGGAAAAGACCAGTGGTAGATCAAGTTCTCCAGGTTGGAAGAAGATTAGGTTTTTCAGGTGAGGTATAAATTGATTAGTATCAATCTCAGAACAGAAAACCAGGTAGATTCAAAGGCACTTACCAGTTTCTTTGGGGAAAATATCCCAGACATAGGTCTTTCTTTTTTTGGCACATACACATCCATCATCCTCTGGGGAGGTGAGTTTGGCCTGATAATCAAGGGAATCTGACAGCAAAACATTAATCTGAGAACAGAAAGAGGAGTGTGATGGGATGAAGAATTTGTACCATAGGCAAATGGTGCTTTATTGTTAGAGGGGGGTGAGATAGTCTCTGTTTATGTCCAGTGTTAACAGTGTGGAGCAGATTTAAGGCCTAGGATGATGGTGTTAGAGGAATCATCCACCAGATGTAACCTTAACAGTATTCCCTTTTGCTTCTCATGACACTCTCCCTTGAGGTGTTAAATGTCCTATGCATACCTCTGATTCCTGATCAGGATATTGAGTTATGTTCAGTTAACCTGGTGCTAATGGCTTTGAACTAACTTGCAAAGGAAACCACTGATTAGTGTTTGTTCTTCTGTTGTTGTAGGAATACTTGAAAAACAAGGTTAAGAGATGAAAGCCTCAATAATGGAGATCTTTTTTTCTAGGATGTTTAAAACCCTAGGCCTTTTTGTTTTGTTAGGTCAAACTGTTAACAGAGTTTGGAAAAAAACATTCCTAAATTGTGTCTTGATTTTTCCCTCTTTGGTGGTGATCTTGTGACACTGGAGAGCTGATTTTCAGCATTCAAATCAAGCAGAAGAAATCTAGACTCTACACCTGCCTCTTTTTTTCAGGATTCCTAGATGCAACACAAGAAACAAGAAGCCAAAGAGAAGATCCCTGTTTTTCTTTCTTCAGATATCCATTAAACCGTGTGTAAGCTCCCTCCATGCAAAGGTGCAGTGCACCTGTGGTCTGGAAGCATTTTGCCTGGAAAGTATTGAATATTGAGAGTACAGTCCCCCAGTGTCTGGGAGCAATAGAGCCTCTAGCTGGACAGATACTCCGTAGGGCAGTTACTGGACTTTTGTGCTCTCTGTTTTGGTGCTTTTGGGAACTTTCACCCCAGAGAAGAAGGGTTTATCTGCTCTCTACTTCTTGCTCTTCCCACTTCCTTCTGTTTGGCAAGCACAAGCTCTTCACTTCTTCACACTTTCACATATATTCCCTAAAGAAAAGACCCCACTAAAACCATCGATGGCTTGCATGACTGTGGATAGTGAATGATACTTGGCAAAGCACTTGTTTCCTTCTTCTATGGATCTCTAGAGACAGTTGCTTATACACCCATCCTAGTCACAACTTGCACAGATCTCCCTCTGCTTTGTAGTGGCTTAGGAGGACAAATCCAGTCAGGATAATCTATCATCAGATAGAATGAGCAGTACATCACTCCAGAGCAGGGACAGATCCAGTCATCTACACCAATCATTTTGTTGGGTTTTTTTTTTCAGACTACAAAGGCTGCAACTTCTTTGGGGATGGGGTAAGTGTGGGCCGAAGTACACACCTTAATGCAGTGGTCAAGATAGTTGAAGACATTGGCTCTAAGCAGGAAATCTTCTCCTCGGATGATAGAGTACGGCAAGGTCAAGTCCACAAAGAAAGGCTGGAAGGCTGTCAGGGTGGCAGGCACAGACATACCAAATCCAGCCAACCCTTCCACACAGAAGGCACTGGCCTTCCATTCGGTGATGGTGTCAGGGATGGTGTATGAGATGTTGGCTTTTCCAGTAGAGCTGATGGGAATGGATAAAGGATGAGTTTAGAAAGGGTGAGTTTCTATACCTTGCTTCTCAGTAGAGGCAACGGGTTTTGAAAATCAGCACTACCCGTATTCTGTCTGCAGAAATCCTACATCCAAGTCCCCCCAGAACTTATCACCCAAATCTTCTGAGAAAAGCCCATTTGAAACTTCTTCTGCCCATCATTTCCCTGAATTTGGAAAGAAAACTCAGAATTCTTGTTTTGCTGACCCATATTTTAAATAGAGGTGTCCCTCTTCTTAGGAAGGGAATATGACTCATGGTACACACATTGTGGGAATAGATGTCTTTGGGGACAGGGTAATTTTATCATGGAAAAGAGGAAGTCAGGTGGTCAGGTGATGATTGAAAAAGCTAGGTCTTCCAGGCCAAAAGATAAGAAGAGGTGGCAAGGAATTGCCACCTTGCAGGATATCAGGGGACATATTTAGTAACTCTTAAAAGCAAGGCAAAGAGAGAGAAGAAGCAGTACTCACTTAATTAGGACTATATCCCAAATCCAAGTTTCAGGGAAGAATTCCCGAATAGTCTCAAGGATGAGCTTCTTCCCACGTTGCTCTCTAGCAACTTCAGCTAGTAAGAGATAATGGGAATTTAGTCAAACCTGGTTCATATAACGAAGACTCCCAGAAAGGACAGGTTTTAATATACGTGGGCCAGTATGAAGGATGATTAGTGTTTACCCATTTCTTTCTGAGACTATCAGTAATCCCACACAAATATTAATTAATGTCACTAATGTATCTCTGAGTTAGGTATACCCAGTATCACAGAAAAAGAAAACATTACTTGAAGTGCTTTGGTCTCACGACCTAGGACTAGAGCTCGGGTTACTTGGCTCTTAGATCTGTTTGCTGTCCACTCTGTTGCACTGTCTTTTCAAACAAGCTCTGGTCAGAAGGGAATCAGTGTCAACAGTGTTAGTTTTGTGTGACACTCTACTGATTGCCAACACTTCCCAGCATGAAACTGGACATGAATCAGAAGTGTAGACCTAAAAGGCTTTTTTGGGCATTGGCCATTATCCTAAGCCATCTCATTCTGTGCCAGACCAATATTCAATATCAATATTAATGTGATTCGTGAGTATTGTCCACGTCCATGTGTCGTGGTTTAACCCCAGCCGGTGACTGAGCACCACACAGCTGCTCGCTCACTCTCCCTGGTGGGATGGGGGAGAGAATCAGAAGAGTAAAAGTTGAGATAAGAACAGTTTAATAATTGAAATAAAATAAAATAAAATAATAACAATAACAATAATAAAATAATAAAAGAATATACAAAGCAAGTGACCCATGATGCAATTGCTCACCACCCACCGACCGATGCCCAGCCAGTCCCCAAGCAGCGCCCC
>NW_008795376.1:53180-71637 GCF_000699145.1 Aptenodytes forsteri | reverse complement strand
CTGTCCTGGCTGTGCCCCCTCCCAGCTTCTTGTGCACCTCCAGCCTTCTCAGTCGGTAGAGCATGGGAAGCTGAAAAGTCCTTGACTGGTGTAAGCACTGCTTAGCAACAACTAAAACATCGGTGTGTTATCAACATTATTCTCATACTAAACCAAAACACAGCACTGTACCAGCTACTAGGAAGAAAATTAACTCTGTCGCAGCCGAAACCAGGACACCATGTCACATGAATACCACTTCATTCAAGGAGAAAAATAAAATCTCTTTCCTGTCCCTTATATTACCTGATGATTTGACATGGTGTGAAGAAGCCATGAATCCTGCATTCAAGAAATATGGTGGAGGTCTTACAGTCTCACTAGTACACACAACTGGTTGCCGAACCTTTGAGTTGGTAAAAAATTTCATGCCCATATCCTGTAAAAAACACATTTCGGTGTTAGCCATAACTGTACTGTGGCTGAGGTTTATTCCATTCCTCCCTGTTTCCCATTACTGCCTTTCCACCAGAGAGCTGCCCAGACACATCTATGCAGAGACTTGTGGGAGCTTTGTGCATGCTGGAAAATCACAGTAGGCACCAGAGTCAACTGAGAATAGATGTCCATGAGGAGAGTTTGTTGTGTATGAGTTTTACTAACAGTGTCATTTGCAAAAATATCTAAAGCTATATAAGTGGAAACTCACTTCAACAGATTTAAGTAATGTACAGGACATTTACCCTGAGGAACTGATATACATCTGGGCCTAATCCAGACATTACAGGTGTGTAATACAAGCCTTTGTGAAAGATGTTGTCAGATGAGACACAGGGGTCTTGGGGGTCATCTTCTAGATTGAGCCCATTGAAGATGTAGCCTTGAAAGTCTTGCAGGGGATGCAGGCTGTATATCTGTGAGGGGGAAGGAAACACAAAACCTGTGTGTGGAAAGATCAATTCTGATTACACCATCATGTGCTGCAAGTTGCCAGAGCTGAGATGTTGGCCTGTTTGAAACAATGCGCTGTTTCCTGGATTGAAAACTGGCTGAACGGCTGGACTCAGAGGGTGGTGATCAGGGCACAAAGCAAAACCTGTGTGTGGAAAGATCAATTCTGATTACACCATCATGTGCTGCAAGTTGCCAGAGCTGAGATGTTGGCCTGTTTGAAACAATGCGCTGTTTCCTGGATTGAAAACTGGCTGAACGGCTGGACTCAGAGGGTGGTGATCAGTGGCACAAAGTCTAGTTGGAGGCCAGTAACTAGTGGTGTACCCCCGGGGTCAATACTGGGTCCAATCCTGTTCAACATCTTCATTAATGATTTGGATGATGGGGCAGAGTGTACCCTCAGCAAGTTTGCTGATGACACAAAACTGCAAGGAGTGGCTGATACACCAGAGGGTCATGCTGCCAGAGACCAGTCACTGGTTTAACCACATCCCACATGAAAGAAGACTTCCAACTGGCAAGAAACAAAAGCTGTGTATTGCCTATTATAGATGGTTTATGACCAGCACATGCAAAAAGCGGTAGAAGTCTAACACAGTCTAACAGTCTCAAGTGGAGAGACACTGTAACGGAGGAGGAGGAAGCAGTGCTGCAGTGGAAGGAAGCAATGCATTAGTTTGGGCAGCTTACCGTTTCCGCAGACAGCTCTGTCTCGGACTTCAGGAGCAGCACGCTCTGATCCACTGCCCTCACAGCACAGAAGGAGTTGGCAGCAGCTTCAATGACTAAACTGACATTGGAAGCTGAGCGCATCTGCTTTTTAGAGAATTGCAACTGGACCTGAAATTTATCAAACAGATGTTGGTATGGCTAATCCCTACTGCCTGGCTGCTCTGGATGTGTGTGTGAATGGAGGGCAAGAAGGAGAGTAGAAGGCTTTTCTGTTAAAGCACAGATACTCTGCCTGGAGAAGGATGTCTGGTCTCCACTGCCTCTGTTGACCGGGCCTCCGCTACAATGGGGGCTTAGGCAATAAGCACATTTAGACTCCTGTGATAGCTTAAAGGAAGCCTACCTCAGGGGATTTAAAATAAGTGTGATTCTGTTGCTGCTATTATCAAATCAAATCTTATATGACACAGACTGCATGTAATAAGCACTACAGTGAGCAAATCATATTTTTACTAGGTCTGTGGCTCACCTTAGGAAATATAGAATGGATTCTGTTTTGAATCTGTTGAGAGCAAAATCTATTTCACACTTGTGTTAGATAAGAGGGAAAAAGTAGGAAGGGAACACCACATCAGGTAAATGGAAACATTTTACTTAACCTCATTTGTTTTGTCTTCTCCTAATGTTTCATGTTTTTTAGCTGAAAATTAGAAAAATCAGAAGAACTGAAGATTAGAAAAATCTTAAAGGTGAAATCTGATTTCAAAATCACAAATCAAAATGTTTCAATGGAAATCACATGGAAGGAAAACTTAAAACCCAGATTGTTATTTTTGCTTTCTTTTCTATATGTATTTAGTTCTGGTAAACCCCAATTCCATTTTTCAACAAAAAAGTGTAAAAAATTAGGTTAAATAGTGAAGTGGGATAAGACTAAAGTATGCTCACTATGCTAAAGAACAGACAGTCTAAGCTAATTAAGACACTAATATAGTTCAAGAGGGGCAAGAACCATCTGGGGGTAGTCTGGGCTTCCTGAAAAGTAGTTTTTAATGTTAAAAGAGGATTTACCTTTTGATGATAATGCCAGGAGGTGGTGGTAGAGGAGAGATATAAGGAAAAAGAGAAAAAAGGAGAATGAAGAGGCTAATGCTGACAGAAGTGGATGGAAACAAGAAATAAAACTGGAAATCTGTTGTGAATGTGTGCACAAAGAATTTGTATTTATCTGACAGCCGGTAAGACTTGCTGTATCTTAGTGCCTCTCACCTTGTTTTTGAAACACTTCTCAACTGGAAATTGGACACTGTCTGCCACCAGCTCCTTGGCAGGGTGTAAGGTATATACCAGCAACCGAAGGGCTGGAGCCATTTTCTCATTGACCATAAGTGGGATGGTGAAAGTGCCATTTTGGTCTGTTAGAAGAGAGAAAGGCACCAATAAGGAGAGAAGCGCAAAGATCCGCTGTAGTAGTAGCCATCCTCAACTGGCATATAGCTGTACCAGTCAGTGGAGCAATCTGTAGTCAGACGATAAACTGAAAGATCCTGGATTTGCCAGGAGGTGACATGCCTGGGTTTAGATCCAGATGCTCTCAGATTTATTGTGGGTTTGAACATGTGGCCAGATTCAGATAGCCCCCTAAGCCAGACACTCTGCATTCCCTACGTTATCCTTTGGGAAGAGCTTTACAGGACACTACTTCTTGACTCATGTCAAATGAACTAGTTGCTGGACTAAATCTGGCTTTATAGTGATCTTAGTGGTAGTACTAGTATCATGCACACATGCGTGGATGGAGGGAGATACACCCCTCCCAATAGCTGCTGTATACATCCAGGAAGTCTTGCCTTGGTCCTCAGTTCAACCATCCCTCTTTTTTATTTTTTTAAATGCAGAAACATGGATTGGCAATTTAACTTACCAGCTTGGATATTAACTTTAATTTCCCCTGTAAGGACAATCTTGCCTTTTGCCATGCCCTGTGCAGAGAAGAGCAATACATTTATGGGTTGGTAGAGCTTAGAGGGAGAAAGCGGCAATCTAGTTCAATGTACATCAACAGAACAATTAAGGCGTGTACGTTGAGATGGCTTCAAATGCTTAAACATCAGCCTTAGAGCATGCTGGATTCTGCCACTGCTGCTGCTACTGTTGGGGCCCTTGTCACCGGTCAGGAAGCAGAAGGAAAAGGAAGGGAAAGGGGAGGTAGAAAATACCATAAAGAGTTTCTTGGAGGTAAGGGACAAGAACCCTGGCCTGAGATATTATGAAGGTGGTTCCTTACTATGAAATAGAGTAACATGGCCAGAAATGGGGGTCGTTTTCCTGAGTGGGTAGTTTTGCAAAACCACCTCAGTGCTGTTTCTGTCCTTGGCTTGTTGGCCATTGCGCTGGCTGGTAATCCAAAAGCTGGAAGAGCACTCACTGCTGTAATTGCTGTGGTTGGACTACCAGATAGCTGCCCGGTCAAGCCCTTTCTGCAAACCATGCAACAATCCCATACTCACCACATAGTAGAAGTTCATGGTGTTGATGCTCTTGTATCCTTCTGTGTTCAAGACATAGTGCACAGTGATCATCCTCTTCTGCCCACAGATCAGATCTTTCCACAAAGGCTCAATCCTCACAAAACTGCTAGTCCAGGAGTAGAAGCGCTGGATGGAGACAGATGCATCGGGGTAGGAAGGCTCTATCCAACCTTCAGAGTGGCACTGGTCACTGGTTTTATAAGTTGCCTGATCAGGAGACGGAGTGGGGAAGAAAAGGAAAACAAACATATGTCACTAGGGAAATCATTATCACATACTGACATGAGAATGATTAGTTCACACAATGCATATATTTAAGAATTGCATCTGAAGCCAAACTGGTAAGGAAAAAGCAGCACAATGGTCTTGCAGCCTTGTAGCAAGACATTGCGTTGCAACAACTCAGGTGTTTTCCTTGCTTCTTTTATAGTAATTTTTGAGAGCTCTAGAAAATGAAATAAGCCAGAGAAAGCACATTTTTATTACCAGAATTCAAACCTCATCCCATCTTTTTTGGGTTCAGTTTGAGAGTAGTCATCTCTCTTCTCTGACTCTGTTCAGCCTTGTTTTGTACTCACTTTCAGACTGATCTCAGGATCAAACATTTCGGACGTGTCAATGCTAAACTCTGCAATGCCATTATCATCAGTGGTGAAGTTGTCTGTGTTCTTGTTATTGACAAATAGCTGAATAACCTCATTGGAAATAGGAGAGTTGTCTTTGTCTACCAGCTTGATCTGTAGAAGAGAATGCAAGACATGTTCAGCATGTTATCTTTCTGTATGTAGATACTAATGTTTTGCACTCCTTTGCTCTCTACACAGCAGAATTGCTTTTTCTTCTCCCTTCAAAGCAATACTTAAGCACTGGAATGTCTCTCTTCACTTTCTGGCAGCTATCTCAGCTATCTTACGAGGTTTGGAGCAGGAGCTTCCTCAGCATGTGCTACATCATTGATAACGTCCTTTTGCGGAGCAAGAACTCCTTATGTCTCATCTCTTTCCTGGCCAGTCTGTTCTGACTACACATTTCCAGTTTAAAGATATACTTCCTTTCCTCCATTTTTTCCTTTCTTAGTCTTGAGAGTCTGCTGCTGATACTTCCAGTGTCTGAAGGCCTTTTCTCCAGATCTTTGTTTTGAACACTTTTCTGATTCTGTCCCCACTGTCTCTGCTGTTTATGTGTTAAACAAACAAATAAAAAATAAGACAACATTAGGTAAATTCTAGGTTGCTAGAACTGAGCATTCATTTTGAGGTTTTTTTTTTTCAGAAAAAGATGGCAGAAGTAATAATATATTAAATACAAGCTGAAGAGACTGACTATCCTCACTGTCCAGAAACAAGATGGAGACAAATGACCTCTGAAACAAAAATAACAATAGAGAACTAAAAGTATTCAGGTGGATGTTGACTTCAGTGGGACTGAATGTAACAAAAGTGAAGGCATACAACATATGGCCAGCAACAGACGTTTCATAGTGCAGGGAAGGACTGTGAATGGTTTGTGATGGCACCAGGACAGGGACTGGGATCTGCTGCATTTTGAGAAAGTATGAGAATCAGTGGCTTCCAGACAATAGTTCCCCTGATATGACCCTCAAGGTTTTTTTTTTTGCACAAAAGCAAAGAAGCTGCCTGAAGCCATTGTCAGCAGCTTTGTCTCTGAGATGTGACATCCCAGCCTCCTACCACATGTCTTTCAGAATGTTTAACCTCTAGTGTGTGTGAGAATGCGTGTGTTTGAGGAATTCACTGTGGCACATCACCCCAGGGAGCCTGTTGACCCCCATCCTCCAGTAAGGGGTGGTAAGGTGCACAGCAATCTGAAGAATGGAGCGGGAGTGGGGGCCAAGTGAGAAAGTTATATATTGACATCTTCCAGAGGGGGAAAAAAAAATCCTTGAAAGACAATCTGTTCCCTCCTTTCAGTGCTACTGGTACGACGTCCCCTTATCCTTTCCTCAGTGAAAAAATCTGAACTGGAGGAAAGAGAGAGATTTATCCCTACCCTTTAAACCACTGACAGAGTTATGTGGGGTTTGTCATGAAACATAAAATCATGGAAAAGCTTTTTGAGACAGAAACTGTTGTTATTTCCTTGATTTTTTTTCTTAAATTCCTTTCACTCTTTCTTCCCTCATCCCCCAGTGTTTTTATTCGTCTCTGACTGACATATGACGGTCAATTCTGAAGGGGGAGGCAGTGATTTATATCAAGCTTAAAATGCAAGTTAAAAAAATGCTAGTTAATGGATTGTTTTGATTCAAAGTATTTATGGCAGAATCAAACTCAGAATAGACTAATACTCTTCAGTATTCAGAGTTACCAGTAGGGCACTGTATGTAAAGAAAGAAGCTTGGGGAGAACACCCCCCGTCCCAAACAGTCCCCCAAATGTTCCCATCACTGTTGTCATGTGATTGCCTGTCAGTCATCTTCAATACAAGCTCTCTATGCCTTTGCTTACCTGTCCAAAGTAAGGAATTCCTCTTCTGTAGTGGCGATCCATGTTCTCAAACTGTATCCTGCTCATCACCCGAGTTATGGAAATAGACTGAGTAGCTGTAAGTTTCAGGCCTGTAAGACATGTCCAGAGTCAAGAGAAGAAATGCTTTGTCTTGCATATAGCTTCATCAGAGTTAGCATTTGCCTGGAGATGGTCACTGTGCTTATAAAAATGGATCTTCTTTTTCAGGAAGACATCCTTGTATTCAGCAGGTAGAGGCTGAATATCTCCTACTCTCTTTTTTGACCACACCACTGTTGCTGTTTCAGACTGTCTAGAAGGGATTACCTGTTCCTTTCTCTGTGACAATGACTTTCACTTCAAGATTCCTCATGTAACCAATGCGATTTAGCTCAAAGATGTTGGAGCTGAAAACCTGGGAGAGACAGCCCTCTGTCTCCAGCTGGAAAGGGAAGAAAACAAATCCTATTACCAAGGATAACAGCTTTCAAAGGATGCTGGCAATACACGTGACCCTTCTTTAGTGAGTGAAGTCTTTTCCCACTACTTTTAACATGATTTATACAGGACTGATGGAGACATCACTGTCTACACTTTTCAGATGGGAAACTGAGTCATGAAGAAGGAACATGTGAGTCCTTCTTCAGGCCTGTAGGAAACCAAGAAGAGAAATGAGGTGCCCTGAGTTTCTAGCTAGTGATCTAAGCAAATAGATGAGTAGAGTGAAGTGAAGCATCAAGGAGAGAAAGAAAAGTGTGATGAGCAAAGGGAGAGAAGCAAGAACACAGGAGAGAGGACAAACATAAAGAGGAATAATAATTATGTATCATACATCTTTGGTAAATGATTGACAAACTGGGCTTTTCTTGCACCTCCCATAAGAATCAAAATCCCTGCACACGCTGAGCTGGACTTTCCCTTCAACAGGCTGGCCATAGGTGTACCTAGGGGAAGAGGAAATCGGTCCATGAACTGATGCTTGAAAAATTGACTTAACCTAACATATGCAGGGATAGACCCAGGACGAGCAGTGAACTGGAAAGCCAGAGAATGGAATAGTTTCACAGGCTTTTTCCTAACTCTCCTGCTGTTACAAAAAGATAATACAGCTCAGAAGTTGAAATATTAATGAGTTCTATTTCACCCCTAAACCCATGAACCAAAACCACACCTTAAATGTAAAAATAAATACCTCTATAAGCATGATGGACAGACATGGCTACCGACCAAATTATGACTGTTGTCTCCACTCTTCAGCTTAGAGTGGAGTTCTAGACTCACTGAAATCAAAGCAAAACTCCTCATATCTGCAAGAGGATCAGGATTTCAACCCTGGATTCTAAATTATGAGATCTTGGTATTAGAGTAAGCAAAGTCTTTCTGAAGGACTAAGCTTGAAGGTGGAGATAAAGACAGCGGGAACCCTAAGACCCCTGCTAGAATTTAACGGTGCTCTGCTGTATGAAGATCTCCCTCTGAAGTGGGTTATTGGGAGTGGACACATCCTACTTTAGCAGGGGACCTCTCAAAAGATTTATTCAACCCACCAAACACCAGTTGGAAGAGAATACTCATACAATAAAATGAGGTGAGCACGGAAGTAAATGAAAGCTCCAAACACCAAGTCAACCCTGACCAACCTCTTCTGAGGCCCTATTTATTTTGGTCTCTTCTCTAAGCCCTGTCTCTTTCCCCAGTCCTTGGGAAGTTCTTACTCTTCAGCATATTTCCTAACCACTCTGCATCCGGTACTTACACTCCACAGACTTTCACTGTGAACTCTGAATCCAGGACTGTAATGCTTTCTGGTGCAGTGACTGTGACATCAAATTTTGGCAACACTAGGACAAAGAATAAAAAGAAAAAAAATAATACTGGCACATTATCAAATGGCAGGCCTTCCTGAGATGAAAGAGAAAATGAGGCTATATCATCAGCGTTAGTCACAGATGGAATGGGATCTCAGAACTGAGGTGCCAAAATAGTCAAGAAATGGCCTAACCTGTGAAGGCTCACTAAAGTATTTCTACAAAGCTTTGAAGAGAAGTCAGGACTTCTGAGGTGAATCCTGTGATGTCTAGATGCCTTGCAGAGCTTTGGCCAAGAAAGCTTGTGGACGTGGCTGGGAGAAGGTTAGTTTGTCACAGTGAAATTTGCAATCAATTTATTGATTTGTTACACAGATTATTTTCCTGACTGAATCTGTGCAAAACGGTTAATTTATCTTCTGTGGCTTTTTACTGTTCTTTTTTTTCTCTCCAGTTCTTAATGACAACTAATTGAAGTTGCATTTGCCAGGAAGCTGTTTGACGTTTTAGCAATGAAAAGGGTTCATTGATAGGGGCTCATCTCTAATAATGTTTTATACTCTGAATAAAAACAATGGGTGGCATTTACCATATTTCTTCACGAGGAATGAGTGATTTGTTTTATCTCCTGACTTCTTTGCTACGATAATTTTGTAATTCCCGAGAATAGGCTCTTCAGTTAGTGGGAATTCAATCTGGATAATGTTCATCTCCGATGTTACATTTTGCCACTGAAAGATCCTGTTGCCCTGTGGATCCTGAAGAAAAAAAGAACATGGACTCACAGTTTGTTTGCCTTGGAAATCTTTTGCTATTAGCACACAAAAACAGAAACAAAGAAGAAAATAGGGCAAGTTACTTTAACTCATTGGGGAAGTTGCTTAATGCATGTGCGTTGAGATAAATTATGCCTTAGTACTCTGATTATTAATGTTGCTAGGTTCTCATCTGTTGATCTCAGATTTAGGCATCCTCTGCCAGCCTAGGTGTTAGTCTCAATCATCAGGGGAAGTTGCACAATACTGCTCTTCCCTGCTCTTTAGTACATGTTGCTCTAGTTTTGTGTCAAGGGGGGAGAGAAAGAAAATCCCTTCTTTGTACTTCCCCTTCAGCTGATCTTATCCCACACAAATCTTGATCTTTAGCAATCCCAGCTTTTTTCAGCTGCTGGAAGAATGAAGGAAGCATTTCTTCTGCATTCACTGAGTTGTCATTTGCCTCCGAGTATATTTTATGCTAGTTAGACTAAAGAAACCTCATGCACACCATTTCCTTGAACTGTTTAAAGCACTGACTGCAGAAAAACACATGTAGAGCTCCAAATATGTATATTTCACTGCAAACAAAATAAAGTCTCCTGATTTCATGGTATAACATGAAAACTTGCAAGAATGCTGTCTAGACATGAACTACAATTGCTATTTTAAAAACCACTGCAAAATGTCATGGAAGTGCTAACATTGCTAGTAATTGTATCCACAGCCTATATTTGTTTACAGTTTTCAGCAGCACTTGGGTTATGAAAAGATATACACCAAAGTAAGTTGAGCAAACTGGAGGAGGTGAGGGGAGTCAAAGGCAGGCATAAGAACGGTACAACTTTTGACTACTGAGATGAATATCGGTACGCTTTCCACGTTAGTAAAGCTTGAAAAGCATCCTGGGATTTTATGAACTTTCTGTTAATTTCTGCCAGTGTACTCAGGAGCAGGATTTGGCTGTGTGTGGGCACATACAAACTGATGTAAGCACACATGCCCTAGATTTTATTTTTATATGCATAAAACAGTACAAAGAGAAAAAATCTCTTACCTGAATTGCAATCAAGGGGTACTGAAAGAGGACAAAATAAAGTGGGAAAAGAGATTAGGTTGGCTGAACAAACATGAATTAATTTTCCCCAGGACTGTGAGAAATGTTTAACTAATAATCAGTATAATACCAGTAATCAGAGATCCTCATCTCTTATCTTAATCAGTTTAATAGGAGTTTTACTTCAAGAAGAAGATTACATAAAGGGAAGAGATGAAATGAGAATGTTGGGGCAGTTTCTGATCATACTGGATTTAGCGCAAACCCAGAGCAGCTGTGTAAGTTATAGAGGTGCATGTGAGACGTGATTTGGGCTTCTTATATCCTCACTCTGCTTATTAGCACCAGCTCTTTCGGTAACGCTGTGCTTTTTCATTACAACCACATGAGAAGAGGCCAGTAAAGACCCTTCTATCTTATGTACTATGAGCATGAAGACAGCTTGCTGGTAATGCAAAGAGTGCCTCTGATGAGATAAACAATTGCGGTAACAGTTTTCATTTCCCCATTTCTAAAATGAGCAAAGTACTAGGTGGATGACTTGCCAATTTTTGCAAGCAACAACTGCTGAACAGTAACAGCAGGAGACTGAACAGTGGGCTTTCTGGTCAGAGCTAAAATAATGTCTGCAGCAACAAAGTGGAGGGTTTTTTGAGCCTCTTTCCCAGCAATAGCAGGAGGTGTTGTCTACACACTTGCACTCTTGCCTGTGAGTCTAACATAAGGGTGGATTATAGCATGTGGTTAGGAAATCATGTTAATTCTTTGGCATTTAGTCTCTGCAATATCTCATTTTATCCGCAGCAACTGTTTAATTAAAATTTGAGAAGAGGTTGTCTCCCAGCAATTTTAAATACAGGGGCATATTACTGGTCACTCACCATCTCCTGAACGGGTTTAAAATTGAAATCCAGGGCAACAACACGAAACCTCACTGGAAAGACAAGGAACAAGGTGTTAGCATTAACTGTAGTTTATTTGGCTGAGCATGATGTTTTGCATTCATTAGTACTCCCAGTTTCACTGGATCTTCTAACAGTCCCACTTGCACAGGGTGCAGGTAATAAAATGCATCTGAAGGTAAAAGAATCCTACACAGACTTTGCCCAGGGGACTTTTCCCCAGCATCGAGTTCTCACACTCTTTCATGAAAGTTTGCTTAACCTCAGAGAAAGGGGATGACCGGATGAATAAGAACTGCTGTGCAGGTCAGGCAGTCTCAAGTGACAACCATAACTCTTTCAGTGGCTGTCTGCATGATGTAGGCAAATTTGTTCCTCTTCATTTCCCCATCTCTAAAGCAGGGTTTGTTGCTTTGAACATGTGAAAGTTACAAATATTAATGGAACTCAGTGAAATGCCAGTTTTTCCTAATGCAGTGTAATTCTTATTAGTTCAGTTTGTTCTCATCTTGTATATGTTTTTGCCTTACTTTCTTTTTTCTTTACAAGAGAAAAACTAAAAGGAGAACAATGAATTACTGTACAAGGAAAAACATAAAAACATGTTTCAAAAATGTCCTTACAAAGTATTACTTTTACAACATTTAATTTACTCTACTGCTTCCCCACCTCAAAACCAAGCAATCTGACAAATAATCAATCCATGTTTGTGGGACTCCTTGGTGGCACCAAATTCTGATTGGTAAGCTTTCCTTCATGCTATGTATATATGTAGATAGAACTCATCCCTAATTAAGGTATAGCTGATCCAGTCTAATACCTATGTTATTTGGCTGACCTCTGGAAAGAAGTATTCTCGTAGTATTTCCTACAGCGCTCTAGCTGTGTGCTAGAAGCCTTAAAGCCTACAAGTGAATTAAGGAATAGATCTGGATAAATGGATCTTTGCATACGTGGAGCTCTGTTTGATGGCCAGATGAGAAGTATGGGTAGGGGAATAGCGTAAATGCAGGAAAAACAACAACATGAAAATATAAAGTCCAAAACCATCAGAACCCAGAAGGTAAATAGCATCATTTTGTCTTTAAAAACTTATGATTCATTTTAAGATAATGGATTTGACTCTTGGTCTTTAGACTGTCTTTGATGGTGAACAGCGTCACAGACAGAAGACTGTGGGAGCATTGTTTCATGCCAGGCCCATAAGTATTGATCTAATCACCTCTTTCCACTATCTTGGCCTGTCACCAGTAATGAAACAGCAGCAGTAAAAGCTCCCCTCTTCTTTCAGCTGGGATGAAGGGACAAAGAGAATAATAGAGGCCATGGGATGACGGTCTCCTGCCCCTGAAGATGACTCTCTGAGCTCCACAGCAAATACTTGTAACGGTTTTAACAGAAAGTCTGAAGAAACTGCCTAGACTGTAGCTCAGTCTGAAAAACACCTGGCAGAGAAATTCTATCTGAAGAAATTGCTTCCTAAGGGACATGTTATAAACTAAATAGATATTCACCACTCTGTCCTGGTTTGTAGATGGGTTTGTCTGTCTGCACGAAGACAATGCTCTCCGTGTTCCAGATCATCACTGACCGCCGCTCTTCTAGGCTGACTGTGGTGCCCTTGGCAGAGAAGGAAATGAAAGCCAATGGGGCAGAACTGACAGGAGGAATCTGTGAGGAAACAAAAACAAGGGGAGGTTGCTAGTCTGGAAGTCATTTGCTCCAGAACCTGTTGAACAGCTATACCTGTGGCCTGGGCTCCTACAAAGAGACACCCGTCTCACTTCCATCACCTTCATCACCTTCCATCACCTTTCTTGGACCTTTCTTATTTCTTATGTCTATTAAAAATGCCTCCTTGTCTGTTACTCTATATCTCTCCTCTGCTTCCTTTTTCCTTCAACAAGTCTTATTTCTTCCATTGCTTGTTCCTCTCCTGTGCTCTCTGCTCTAATTTTCTTGTCCCTCCTTACATTTCTTTTCCATTGGGACATAAATTAAAATTAATTTACCGTGAAGTTGAAGCATTGTAGTCCATTGCTTGCTGTCATGGTTTTGTCAAAAATAGTGGTGTTAACAGCACCATATTCTAGGATGACTCCGACAGATATTGTCTCATTGAGGTTAAGGAACTGCAGGCAAACCTGACCTGGAGAGTCGGTTTGGAGGACAGCAGGCACCATCAGGACATACTGCCTGTGACATCCAAACATCAAAGTTACCACATCATAGAGAAAGGAGAAACAGCCTCAACAGGATAAAACAAATATGAAGTATTGTTATTATTCACTACCCACTGATTAGTTTAGATCAAACATAGGACACGCTGCCAGTGCCCCTCACTCCTGCCCTGCAGCTCCCAACTAGCCCAGCCCTGGGTTCCCCACACAGCTCTGCTAGCACCCCCAGTTCTTGCCCTTTTGCCCTTTATCTGAGTCCTGGACCCACCTGCTTTTAGCAAAGCACACTGCTGTTACTGCTGCTATTGTCTTTTCTGAACACACATGTCAACTTCTATGGAAGTTCTGCAATAGGCAGAAGGTCTGCTCCAGATTAAATGAGAATCATTCACTTGCCATCCACATTCCAGCTTAACTTAGCTCTCCAGATAGAAAAGATGAGTCATGGCAGTATTTAATATTTAAAGTAAAAGTAGTGGCACTAATTAGCACTGTCTTTAAAGTCTTATCGTGAGTACTATTAGTAATAAATGGTAGTTCTTACGGCTCAGGTTCCTTTGCAGCTGTTACATGCAGGAGAAGGGTAGCCAAAAGAAACTTCAGCCACATTTTTCTCACTGGGAGACAGAAGAAAGAGATAAGCTCTCTTCCCAAGAAACAATTAATTGTCTGATAGTTTAACAGCTCTGCAACATTCTTCACCGAGCGCTCCAGAGGAAAGGAGTCGGCCCTTCAACTCCTCCCTGGCTCCTTCCTTAGATGTTAGTGCCTTTATAATTGCAGCAAGGGGTGGAGATCCCAGTCTATCCTACTGCTTGCAAGAACCTCCCCTAACCCTACTGCAACCTAAACCAACCCACTGTCTTCAGACTGTAACACTTTACTGCAGTTATCTGAATGTCTGCGCAAAATGTCTTTAGTGGTCTTGTTTTCAAGGTGAGGGGCTTTGCTTTGTACACTGATGGTTGGCACAGCAAATAAAAGCACGAAATGACCTAAACCAGAATAAGCCTGTCAAATCAGATTAACATTTGAAGGTTTTCCCCATCATTCTTGGAATTTACCATCTGGATTCACAGTCTGGGTGAAGTAGACTAACTTTATATACTTTGACACCTGATTTTGGTTAAAATAATGTATTGGCCTCTCTTTTCTCTTGCTTCATGGATATTTTGAATACTGATAAGATGGAATAATAGAGAAGCCAGAGACGGAAAGAGATCTAAAAGTCTTAATTATTTCTACCTCGGCCATTGAGCACTTTGCAGCGGTGTTGAAGTTTGATTCATTTCAGCTTGAAATTAGCCAGTCAATAGGTCCATATAAATTTGTTAGTGTCCCAGGTTTACAGTTTTTACACTTGTGTGGAAGATAATTGGGTTTTTTTTAGGGAGAAAAAAATCTGCTTTCAGTCAAATACCTTATTTTAGGTTAAAGAAGGATTACCTCCTTCTTTTGTTCTCTTGTGCTCTCAAGAGAAAATAAAGCACTCTGTTCTGCTCCCCAGAAGAAAACCAAAGCTGGAAAGCAGTGGTTTGATAACTGTAATTAATTTTTTCCATTCATATTGATACTGGGTCTGGCTGGGATGAAGTTACAAAGTCAACTTTCTTCAGAGTAGCCTGTATATGCTGTGCTTTGCACTTGTGGCTAGAACAGTGTTCATAACACACCAGTGTTCTGGCTATTGCTGAACAGTGCTTGTACAGTGTCAAAGCTTTCTCTCTCCCCAGCCTCCCATCCAAAAGCCAGTAGGCTGGGGGTGGGCAAGAGATTGGGAGGGGACATAGCTGAGACAGCTGACCCAAACTGACCAAAGGGATATCCCATACCATATGATGTCATGCTCAGCAATAAAAGGTGGGGAAAGGAGGAGGAGGGGGGACATTCATGGTTACAGCGTTTGTCTTCCGAAGCAACTGCTACACATACTGAGGCCCTGCTTCTCAGTAAGTGGCTGAACATCTGCCTGCCAATGGGAAGTAGTGAATAAATTCCTCTTTTTGCTTCTCTTTCACATGCACCTTTTGCTTTCCTTATTAAACTGTCTTCATCTCAACCCATGAGTCTTTTTGCCTTTCTACTATTCCCCCATATTCTGGAAAAGGGCAGTGAGCGAAAGGTAGGGTAGGTGCTTGGCTGCTGGCTGGGGTCAACCCATCATTGTATGTTATCAACATGGTTAAATTTTGAAGAGCTGAAGCCAGAGAGATATGGCTTGAAAGGCAGAGTACCTGCATGGGAGCATGCTTTTCTTTACTCTCCTGATCGGTTGTGCGACTGTCTCTTCTTGTTTCTTGCTAGTGTGTAATGCAGGGAATGGTAGCACCTGCCACATAGGGCAGCTTTGAAACTTCTTCACTTAGGTCTCCAAATTTTCACAGAAGTATCAAACCATATGAAACTGGAACAGGTCAGCAGCAACAGGTGGTCCCCCAGAGGTCTCTCTGTAGCATGCTGCTTAGACCACAGACAACAGTCTGATGTTCTGCTCTGAAAGCCCAGCTCCCTGTCATTTCTATTAAAAAGGTTCTCTACCAGCTTCTACAGTTCAGGAGCTTCACTAGGGATCAGGCTTGATTTTCTCTGCAATGGGATACCCGCACCAGGAGCTGTCAGGAACTGAAATTCACTGACGAAGGCTTGAACTTGAGTTGACATTGGAAAAAAAGTAGATGATGAGTATTGCATGTTCTTGCTCTTCCTGGCTTTCTCAGGTAGTTATGAATTTATTGCAACGTAATAAAGTATTCATCCCAAACAAGCTAATTTGATAATCATCATATTCCACATCCTTATGCAGTGAGAAGTTTTCTGAGGCTACTTTTGAAAGTTTAATGTTTACTGTTATAATGAGCAGGTTTTTTTGGCCCAAATATAGATTGGATTGTGGCTTTGGTTAGGAAGTCCGCACTCGTATCTCCAAGAACTGCAGTAGTCACAATGTCTTCTGTGCATATATGCCATCTGAACGGTAACAAAATGCAGGACAAAAATGATCCATGCATCCTATATCCAAATAACTCACTGCACTAGTTTAAACTCTCCACTAACCAGAATGGAGAAGGTGCATCTAGTAATGAAATGAGCAAACAAGAAATGCAATTATCTGGAACAGAGAAGTTATTGGACTAATATGTTTGCAGTCAAAGAAATACCCTGGATGAAAAAAAGTCACTACACCTTATTGCAATGAAGGAAACTAGAGGTCAGCCCATCTTCTTGGCTATAACATATAATCATTTGTCTTTCACAGGAAAATCAAACAACATTCCACTTGATACAAGAAAAGGGTTGTTTTCAGGACAGATATTTACAAAACCATCGACATTTGGCTTTTCTGGTTTGTTTTTTTTTTTGTGACTGCATCTCCTTGCTCTTCAGATCCTACCCATGTCATTTACCTCAGCTGTATATGTGCAAGAAGCTTGTGGAGATTGCTTTATAGGGAAATTAGAGACGCTACTTCATCACCAGCTCAAGAGACTGTATTTGGGATTCTGTTCTTTCCTCATAGAAGAGCTAAACCAGATGACTGGCACCTAAGCTAACCTAAACCTCCTCCCCACACATTCTCACACAGAAGGCATGTAAGATGCTCTCCTTAGTCTGCTGTCATTGAGATTTCTTGGAGATAGGTCTCAAAGCTGCTGTGCTTTGTAACAACACCATGATTCCTTCCCAGGAGATTTTTGGAAGAACTCGTTGATCTTTCTGGGCATATATGAGGAACTGTGACGTAATGTTGGAGAAATATCTATACAGATGGATTATCTTGCATTCTTAACTCAAAATGAGTTGTTTTCCAGCCTAACTTTGAATGTCACCTAAGCCATAACTTCAGACTTCAGCTAGTCTTGTTTAGTAGTAGCACCACACTCAGCTAGATCTGTGTGTTTGCAGATGGAGAGCAATGAGAGGGAGCCTTGGCAACAGTAGAATAAGCTGATAGATTTAGTTAACTTTGTGAAGAAACCACCCACCATTTGGGTATAGATAGCTTTCTGCCACTTAAACAGCCCTGCTGCAGGCATAGTTAGACTGTAAAAATTGTGCCTTTATGGTTGTGGTTTGGTTTATTTGAGGCACTGGATATGTTCTATCCATAAAAGCTTATCTTTATGAATAAAAGCTGTCTTAATATGATAGACTATAGTAATACTACTCAACTGCAAAATTTTCTTCATAGAGAACTGGTCACAGTGATTTCTGTGTCAAGGAATAACCTGACCTCAAATTTCACTCACTATTATTGCAAAGAGCCCTATTTCTTTCCTGTGAGAGTTATAAAATGTCTCGAGGAAAATTCCAGTAGTCTCTGGAGCTCCATGTTTTCTCCTCTTTTTGCAGTATTTGTAGCTGCTCACATTTTATTTCATTATGGTACTCCTTTTACTCTTGCAGTTTATTGTCTTCATCCAACCATTCTTTGTGCTTGACTGGAGCAGTGGAGGAGAGGAGAGTGGTAATTCTGCGGGAGTTTGCACAGCCTAGCAGAGCAACTTTGAACTAGCTAGCTGAGCACTGCAGTAGGTAGTGGCATGACCTCTGGCAAAGCCCATTTGAGGAGTTCCATGATTGCCTTGCTAGCAACACCCCAGCTGGCAGTCTGAGGCCAACTTGGATATGTCTGCAAGAGCTGTAGCCATATCTTTGTGGTGTAGACACTGACACGTTTCTTGTAAATGGGTTAATTGCTGCATTCAAAGGAGGATCAACACAAAGAAACTCAGTCATTACAGCTACAAAAATTAATTGAAAGGCGCTGAGGCGATCTGTGACTTTGACTATGACTGCTTCCTATAAAACCTTCTTTAAGCAGATTAGATTGTAACAATTTGTTTAGGCATGGTAAAGGTCGAAATGCTTGGTTTGGCCCAGGTGGTTGGGGAACAATGCTGAAACATGGTAACTACAGGTAAAGTCTTGCTTGGTCAATAGGGTCTCCAGTCAAGCATGCAAGATTTCTTTCATTGTTCTAGGACATGTGGGCCCTGGCAAAGTTCTCCGGCAGCTCTGCAAGCTAAGAGGATGGTGAGCTCGTTAAAGAAAATAAGTGTATCCCTAGAGGAATAGTCACAGCTTGCAGTGATTTTGATGAGTGATGGAATATCTTTCAACAAAAGTGGGGGCGGGGGGGGGGGGGGGGGG
>NW_008795376.1:42197-53058 GCF_000699145.1 Aptenodytes forsteri | reverse complement strand
GTGTGTGGTGTGACGGGAGGGAGGGCTGCAATTTATTTCAGTGGTCTATCATGTTTTCACTCCTGAGGAAGGCAGTAGTGTAAAAGATGGTATGCAAAGGTCAGCCAGTTGCAAGGATTCTGTTACACCAGTGACTCGTGAGTGTGGATGGGTGGGTCATCCAGAACCTATTTTCAAAACTGAGACCTTTATCCTCCTATGTGAAGAGGCTGAGGTCTGAGCAGGAATAGCTCCGTGTGAGCTAAAGTATTAAGACTGTCTTTGCTGTGCAATTTTGGCGGCAAATGCGCCAGTCAAAGGTGAGTGAAGCTGGAATCTGACTACTGTCACTGTATCTGCATAAGCCTGGGAGTGGATACTGGTATACTAATGAAATTACCTTTCCTAGTTGTACACAGTTTACCTGGCAGAGCTCGGGCTAAGCTATAAATGCAGTGGTACAGTTAGGCTATCGAGTTAGTCTGCACTTCTTTTGGGAGTGCTTTGCTGTTTTACTGTCCTTGTATAGACAGGACCAAGGGTTATTCAACCCTCCTTTTGGCTTGGTCTTCATAGGCAGCAGCAAGGGTTGGGTTCAAATGTAAAGAGGTCACTGAAAAAACACCTGAACAAGCCCCACAAAAACTCTCTTGTACTTAGTAAGTTCATTCTTCATACCTGCAAACGTAAATGAAGTTTTATTAGAGGGGGAAAAGAAAATACTTAACAAGACGTATCAAGAGGGGAACATTTGACATGTAATTCCAAAAATATAGCTAGTTAAGCCCTCTCCTCTGGTGAGACAACTAGGCCGGCTGCATGCTCCCTCCCTAAACCTCCCATGCTAGCAATCAGCTCATGGCTGGTACTGAGAAATCATCTTGTCTACCAAAAGCTGACACAAGCTGCACATGATGTTGCCATGTATTTGCTCTCCTGGCTACCACAAAGGTACTTGAGACTAAAACAGCCATCTCTAGCATGCTGAATACTGCCAAACCCATTAACTGACCTTACAGCCTCTGAGGAAAATCCTAACCCTTTGTTTCTATTTCACAGCTACGCACAATTCTCCTCTCTTCTGAGCTGTAATTCTGCACTCTGTAGGTAGAAGCATTTGCTTTAAGTTCGGGTGACAACTTGTGCCAGTCACATGTAGAAAGAAGTAGCTGTTTGAGGCTTTCATATTGCAATGGCTTTTCTCTGCTTTGTGGAAAGCCTGCTTTTTAATTTCATTCTGCAGAAAAGTCTCACAAATACATTGTAAAAACAGATTTATAAGTGTTTGAGACTCCCTTAGTGCCTCTTATTTTCCTCTCCTTCCCTCTACTAGTTTACAGTGGCTGATTGCCCTTCTTCTCTGGAGTGATTTGAGAGGGGGTCATCCAGGAGTTTTCCTTCCCCTTGGGATCTCAGCCATCAGACCACAGCCTACAAGGGCTTTACTGACATAATTGTACCCCTCAAGTCCTTTTGTGGAGTTGCAGGCACTATTAACATAACAGATCTGAACCGTCTCTCTGAACAGCAGGCTGGGCTCTCTGTGAGAAGGGAACTCCGGAGGAGTAATGTCTTTACATGCTTCTTTGGAAGTGGCTACATGAATGCAGTTCTGTGATATGGGCCTGGGCCAAATGAAACACCACTTTGCCAGGCTTTCCACTTCATTTCTCATTTTTTGGGGAAATGCTGTATGGCTGTTCCAGCTGCTCTGAGAAGGGAAGTGTGGATCTTAGTGTAGTCACTTCAAGGTTGTAAAATAATGTTTTCAGAACCGAGAGTTCATAGAAGATGAATCTGAGAAATAAGACTTACATCTTTCAGAGCAGGTGCTACCTCTTCTCATTTCTTTCAAGTCTGTCTTCTGTGTAGGCATGATATTGCTAGGGCTCGAATGTGAAAAAGAGCATGGACTTAGGAGTCTCTCACAACTGGCTGATAACACCAAATGTTGGAGGCTACAGTCCCTTTGTGAGTACGAGGGCATCACTTTGAGCTTTTTGCCATTGACCAACATCTAACTTCTAAATCAATTTTTTTGTTGTTGCAAAGGCTTTTTCTTTCCACCATGACATACCAGAAATTGAACTTGTTCCAGACACATTATGGGAGGCATGCAAATGCTATTCAGAGCCTGCAGCTTTCTCTCCCTTTATCTGTTATTATTATCTACTTGGCAGCACAACAATACTCTTGTGTTACCCAGTATATTAATTGCACTACTTTAAGGATGCCTCCCAGGGAGAGCCTGTTTGTGCCTTCAACCCCTGACCTTATGCCTGAAAAGTTTTTTGGATTCATTCCCCACATATAAAGGCTATTTCTGCTTCGTCTCCAGTGATAATATATTCTGCAGCTGTATATTGAACTACTGAGCACTGTACAGAACAAGCTGGAGGATGTGTCCTTGATGAAGAGCTGTCATTCTTTATTATCTTCTATTATCTTTCTAAACAGTTGAGGCTTCCCAGTCGGCTCAGGGCAAACAAGCCGGCCTCAGGCAAACAGGGAGTCAGAGAAAGTCCTCGTTGCATAGTTTTCCCTTTTAAAGAACTAGGTGTTTTTTAAGGCTGCTGCCTCATAAACGACCAGTACTAGGCAAAACTGTCTGCTGGAGAACACTGGGAGGAGATGAGGGAGTTACTGGAGTGTCACATCCATATCTAATGTCACCCCTAGTTGCTAGCCAGAGGGGAGCACAAGCATTTTGCTATTTTGCAAAGCAGCGGCAGAGTCCTGGCTGTTCACACCTCTGAGGAAAGCCTCCAGAGACTCTCCTGTCACGTTCCCATGGGCTGCAGCAGATGGATACCATAGGAACTGCTGGAAGAAGTGGAAGCAGATGGGTGACCTTTTCTCACACTGAAAGTTAAAGGGAAGATTGATTCGTGGCAGTTTTAAGCTTCTTGAGCATCTTTCTAACTATAGCAATCAGACTAAGAAAACATGACTCAGCTGACTTCTTTTTAAGACAGAGCGTGTCAATTGGGAACAAAACTTAATGGCATGTTGGGTTGTGACAGCAGAGCCATGGGTCCTACCAGTCCTGCGTAGGGGCTAAGCAGATTCCGAATCCTGCCAAAACCCAGGGAGGTGGAAAGCAAGATGCACACTGGCTTTGGTAGGATCCAGACTCTAGAAATGGATGGGCACAGCAACACTGAAGCCCATGAAAGGCGGCTTCCTGGAGCTGTGCTGAATATACAGAGTCTGTGTGATTTGCACTCCGGCTGCATCGGCGGCTGTACCCCAGGAACTGCTCTGAGTTCCAAATGCTCTAACTTTGCTTCATTAAAGATACAGTGAGGGTAAAAAAGTAAGGTCATGGTGAATCTTCTTGCTTTATCTGACAAAAATAAAATGCAGGAGCAGCTAGGCACTGTAGGATCCCCCATATATGCTCTCTTTATAGCTTGTAGCATGCAGGGCCTTGGCCTCAACATAACACTTTGCCGGCTTCTTGGGCACTTTGCTGGCTTTTTGATTCTTCTGGCTCCCCTTTGCTCTGGCTTTCAGTCATTCTTTTTTCTTGCAGTATATACCAACAGGCTTATAGTTCTTTAAGCTATTTTGTGAGCCATCCACTGACACTGGCAGGCCTTTATATTCCTGGAAGAGACAGAAAAGGTCCGGGTAACCCCATCGCATCAGAAAAAGTCTGGAATTAGTTTGAAAAGAATTATTTAGCAAGCCTGCTAGTCATAACTTGTGTCCAAGACTGACTACAAATCATGAAGCATGTTTTCAGAAATGCACCTAATGTCAGAACAGAGTGACCAGCTTGTTACTGCAATGGTTGAAAAGGTTGAAATTTTTCTGAATACCTTTGGCAATTCATTCCATCATTTTATGTAGGGGCTGGCCTCTTCTGATAATGAAAGGCGAGAGTCACGTACATCCAAGAAACAAGCAAGAATCTACCCCAGATCATTTTATTTAGTTTCAGTGCTCTATGTCTTCTTCCTAAGTTTCACCTAGTCTTCCTGGGCTATATAAACATGAAAGCTAGGGGCATGTATGGTTTCACTATTCCCACTGTTTACAGGATCACGTCTCAGATCGTGCTAGTCCATGTCATCGCTGTTTGTTTGAGGTAAAAACAGTAGGAGCGTAACTCGAACAATGCTAAGTCACTGAATCCCCTCCAAGCATTCACATTCAACCAAACCAAGTGTCAACAAGAATGAAAAAAATCATGAGACAACAATGAAAAAAGTCATGATAGATGACTACAGCGAGCAATAAAGGTTAAAGGAAAGAAAAACTGCAACTTAATTGTTGGAGACAAGTTGCAGAAATCAAGAAGAGTGAAACAGAGCAAGTAATGCTGCATACGTTTGCTCTGGGACAGGCTATTGAGCAGGGCAAATCTATTGACCATGAGTTCAGCAGAGCCTCCAGCACTGATCAAGAGCTTCCACAAGGTGCTGAAGGTTTCATGCTTCTGGTCACTGAGTTGGAGGCCTTTCTTGAAGTCTTACCTGGCAACCAGATGTTGCTGCTAAAAGGATCAGACTATCATTCAGGCTTTTAAACAGGCAGACCATTTCAAGGACTTGTTTTTATAGGGAAATATACATACACAGAAGACTAGTGCCTGTGTTCAAACTGAAGAACTGAGCGTAAAGATATTGTATTTGGCACCTAATAAGAAAATATTTGGCATTTTTGGAGATGGGAGGCGACCCTTACCATTTTGTCTGATTGAGTCACGTGATCCTAAAAACTCAGTGTCTGAAGTTCCTGTCAATTGTTACATCTTTTCATCTGGAATTTTAACAAGAAAATCCTTTGGCTCAGGTTTTCATGTATTTATTGTATTTCAAAGAGCGGTGAGGATTACTGCATCTTCCCGGCGCTTTAGGTGGAAAAAAGGTCTTCACAGGTGTCTTTGCAGGACACAGACTGCAACAAATGTGGAAACGAGCCTTTTTATTCACTGGCTGAGATAGGACCCAAAAGCTGCATTGTCTGCTTGTGGAAAAGGACAACACTAACATGGCTTCTACTGACTTGTCTGAACCATCAAGAGTGAGAACCCACCTGCACTCCCAAATTGATCTCTCAGGCTCATGTGGCTTTTCTAGAGATTTCTTCTGTATCTGCTCTGCATCTTTTGTTTATTCTTTACTTCACCGCTTCAATTAAGATTTTCATCAGTTCTTTCCACAGGAAGGAGTTCCCCTTTGGTAAGGCAATGCTAAGGGTTGGGTGGCTCAGCCGTGTGGAGAAGAGATGAAACACAAAAGGAAAGAAATTGTAGTGCACAACTGACTGAACAATAGCAAGGTGTCATGCTTGTTACCACACATGATAGGTTTCTGCTGTAGTCTGCTGTGCAACATCTAATTTTTTGCATCATTTAAAAATCAAGACTTTCTTATGGAGCTCATAAATCAATTCTAAGTAAAATTTCTTAGGTAGCAACATGTAAGGGGGAAGAACGTGAAACAGCATAACATAGAAGTAGCCAAATTTCTCAAATTTACTGCATGAGTTAGAGAAATATGTACAGCTATGACACAGTGAACCCAGACCAAACAGCCTCAAAGCTCTATTTTTACCTCCGGCAAACAAAACTAAAATCTCAATGCAGTGAGTGTGGGACATGGTTCAACTTGTCTGACTTGCACTGAGGTTAAGCAAACTCCTGAGTTCCTGCATCAGCAACTTGGAATGATGCAAGCTCCATGAGAAAAAATTTGGGTCACTAGTTGTGCTGGATGTAAAAGAGTTATAGAGGTAAAAGAAGGCTATGAAATGCAGATTTTGCTAGATACTGCTGGCATTGTCCCAGCCACTCCCTCTCAGCCTAGTGCTTTGGAAATTTGTAGCAAAATTTAAATGCTGTGCTTTTGAAAGAATCTGCATTTCATATCAGTTTCCATCTGACCAGGCTTGCAGTTGGCCATTCACTGGAATGGCATTAAACAAAGGCTTTTGTTTAACAGCAGGCTGAGCATACACAGCTGAAGAAGGTGGATTGAACTAGCCTGACTGACCCCTCTTGAAGCTCACACAATCTTTTCTGCTGGCAGGGATGGGAGAGCAAGGGGGAGTTTGGGGTTACTGAAAAGCAGCTTGGCACCTTAACATCTTCAGAATCATAGCTGATTCCTCAGCGCGTGTCCGTCTGTAGCAAAAGTCACCCACAGGTCTCACGCAAACACGGAAACATTGCTTTCAGTGTGACTTTTTGGGTTAAGCATTGTGCTCAGGGGGTGCTTCTGATGGGAACAGAAATGCTGGGGATGGGACCTCTGGGTTTTGAGCAGAACTGGAAGAGGTGAAAACCACCCACCTCATGACATCCTTTTCTCAGAATGTCATTCTTTTTTCAAAAGGTAGAAACTCTCATCAATCGCACTGCATGGAATTCCACCAGAATTGTCAGGGAAGAAACTACTCCTGTCCCTCAATAAAGCAAAGCTTAAATTCAACCCAAAGAAAGCAGAGAGCTCTGTTCCCATATTTCTGTCCATCCTAAGGAGACTACCCAAAAATATTGATGGCATGACATGTGCTCATAAATGTTGTTTTATGCATCAAAGTGCCCCTTCAGGCTCACCTGCATGCACAGTGCTACCACATGAAAAGCTACTACATGCCTGATGCTTTCAAATGCTGGGTGGTGTATTTAGAAAACTGAGAGAGATGTCAGAGCATGGGGTCAGGTTCTCGAGGGTGTTAAGGCACTTTAGCTCACATCAGCCAGGATCTAAATTCGCAAAGAGCCTTAGGGTCCTATGCCCAGTTCCTCAGCTGTTTAGAGCAACTGTCCATCTGCTTCCCAAGGTTTCCTAGGTCCTGGTGTTGCTGAATTGCTGAAGTCTGCTTTTTTGCCTTGACCCCAGTGCCACTCTCAAGCTGAACACCCTCCTGCTAGCTGATCTGCAGAACCCCTTCCCCTATCTCAGGCCTTCTCCAAATGCACACAAAAGGCACCCAGGAAGAGATATCTGGGGGTTGTTATATGTGCTTGTGCCTCCACCGGGCTAGCTATCCAGTGGTAAGGGTGTTTGTGATGATAGAAATTATTTGTGAAGTCCCCTGTCTTTTTGGACAGAAGATCCGAGACTGTGGGTGACTTGACGCAAGAGTCAGAGTAGCTGGTGGTGAAGCAGACGATGGACATGTCTAAATAGGCAGTTAACCTCCAGATTTCAGCTGGTCCATGTCTTCCCCACCCAGATTTGGGCCAAAGGATTTGGATTTGTCTGCATCTGTTGATGCATGACTAAGCAGAGACAGCTAGGACATGCCCAGAGCTATTCTTTGGCTTCAGTGTATGAAACCATCTTCACGGAGAAGATTGTGGAAATGGCTGAAATTTGAGACCCAGAAGATACTGGGACCTTGTGGGGAGAGATGTTTAATTGTTTGGTAGACTGGGTTATTTTTACGAGCTTCATGTCTTCAGAGCACAGCTCAGATTGCATACAACTACAACTTCATAGGACGTGTGAGGAAATAGAAATGGATTTCCAAGGAGAAGAAAAGGAGGAACTTTCATATGACTAGAAATGACACAGTTCAGACTATGTCTCATTCTAGATAGTACCTGGTATTCAGGAACCAAGACCATCACAGGTTAGGTAAGACATACTCCCATTACCACCTTTGTGATCTGAGCAGTCAGAGACCACAGCTCTCTGGCTTTGTTAAGTTGGGTCAGGACATTGTCTTTAGGTCCATAAACACAAGCAGGCAAATTATAGCAATGGAAAGGAAGACTTATCCTGTTGCTGGGCTTTTGGATGGAGAGAGGGAGAGACCCAAGACTTGTTACAAGAAGTCAAACTGGAGACCACAGTTGTGACCCTAAGCAAGAGCCACTGAGCACACACAGAGGCAGAGCTGTGCTCTAAGAAGGTAAGTAGGGGTAGGAGGTGGAGTGCTGACACATTGTCTGCTCAGCTTTCTGCAAAAGCTCCCAAGATTTGCAGCACGGCTCTCTGATGTAGCTGAGCTGCGTCCATGCCTTGCTGAAAGGGACAGTGCATTTTTTCCTGCCTGCTTCCTACTGCTTCTCTGGCCCCGCGGTAAGCCTGTTCAAGCAGGTAGAAGGAAGAAACATATTTTTTCCTCCTAGACTTTGTCAGTTTTGAGTTGGGTCCCTATCTCTGACCTGCTCTCTGTGGGGTCAAGTTGAGCGCCACTCTAAGGGTCAGGAGAGCATGGATGGGAGCAAAGGCAGAAAAAGGTGAGCAGGACCAAGACTATGCTGTTCAGCAATACCTACCTGTTAGGCTGGCTTAACTGCAATGTGATTTGGGGTCCCAGAGGACTGAGGCCCCATCAGTAGCTTCTTTAGAAAAAGCTTCGCTTCTCTACGAAGTTGCAGCCTTCTGCCTTTGGCTTTTATCCATGAAGGTGCCTGAGCAGACGTTGGTTCACAAGGACTGTCCAAGACAAGATCAGTGACAGTTTTTGCATCCCCACAATCCCTTCACTCACAGAGGTGGCAAGGTTTATAATGAAGGGTATTGTATTTGACTAAACCAAGAACAGCTGTAATAACCCAACTCATATTGGAGCACAGGAACCCTACTGCATGTCTGAACTTGCAGAAAACTGAGCAACAAGCCAATACCTGTACTGGGAGTAACAGATTGATGAGTGGGCTTCTTGTCTGCAGGTATGTGTACATATGCATATGTTAATGTGTGACTCAGAGGAGAAAACCACCTGCAGAAAAATATTGCTTCACACAATGTGGCTGGAAGTCCAGCATAGAGAGTCCCTAGCATTGCACTTTTGTTGGTCAAGGTCAAGTGGCACATTATTGTCCTGGATGCAGCAAGAAAGATGATGTCAGTAAGCCTTTGCTGACCTTTAGGCCTTAGGTTCTGGGATCTTATCTCAGTGGAAATACCTGGTGTAAATCACTTTACAATTCTTTTAAAAAAGTATGTTAAAGTTGGTGAAAGACATAAAGAAGAAAGGAAGTTGTTTTTGGGATGATAGGTTATATTTTTACAGCTTTCATGTAAAATGTCCTTCATTTCTTTATCTCCCACCCCTTGGGTCTTTCCTTAGGAAATCTCCTGGATGACTGCCTTTTATAGCTGCAAGGAGAACTAACATTTAGTAAATTGTTTGGAACTACAGCAGTAAGTGCAATGCAGACCTGATGGACAGGTCTGCCTGCAGGTCTGGATGTCTTCTGTTGCCTGAGTCATGCATCTTGATACACTGCTCACAGTTGTACTTCATCTTACAGCACTTGGATCCCTCAGGCCAGTGCCAAGGTCCTGGGAAGACAGCTGAGATTCTTCCTTTGCAACTGTCTCCTGCTTTGAGTTGCAGGTTTCTACTGGGTGGTTCTGCTTGTAACAGGAGGTTTCTGTTGATATCCTCCACAGGTCCCTTCCAAACCAACATTTATGTGCTTCTACAGCTTCCATATTTCTTTTGAATCTTTCTGGGATTACATTGAGCTTGTGGGTCTCTGTCATGGCTGCTCCTTGGCACAAAGGTTCCTGCACTGCTCAGTGCAGTAGGATTAGTTTCACTTGAGCCATCTCTGGGTAAGCCTGACACCCTACTGAACAGTGCTCTCGGGGTGTACAAAGGGCTGCTCCTCTCCTACCACCTCCTGTGCTATTGTGCGGTCTGCCTCACAGCAGGCACACTGCTGCTGAGTAAAGTGTTTGTAGGAATCAAAATCCGCTTTGGGAAGCCCATTTTCATGATAAATAAGCTAGACTCTTTGAAGACTGTATCTAGGACTATGTCTAACACCTCGACTGAAGAAAGAGCAGCTCAGTGATATGATTCAATCGGTAGATGTCTGCTCAGATTGTTATGGATATGTGGTTGGTTTCTGTGTCCTTCCACCAGTGTGAACTGGTCAGGACAAAGGTCATGTCAGGTCACTGCAGACTGTGAGGGACAGTAGCCACAGTGTGTGGCTGTCTGCTGTACCTGTTCACTAAATGCAGAAAGCACGACAGGAAATTTCTTGTACTTTGCCACCCCATCATAAGCTCCTTGTGGGTCTCTTCATTTTTCACTCCCTCCAAATCTTCTCATTTTTCTCCCTCCAAGGCCTCAGTTAGATCCACCATTCCTCCCTAACCCCTTTTCAAACAGTTTCTGTGTTACAGCTCTCTAGTTTCTCCCACCATGAGGCTTTGGGTAGAAAGCTTCCATCACATAGGCCAGGGCCCCGATCCTGTCTGTGCCACAGGACGTCACTGATGTCAGGATGTCATTGTCATTGATTGACCTGTCCAAGGTATGAATTTTTTAGCTTATGAAATACCTTACAGCACCCAGTTCTAGATACAACAAGGAGTGGAGACTGGGACAAATAGCATTGCCAATCAGAAGGTTTTATTACAAAGAGCAGTAAAACATGAGATGTTAATCTGAAGAAAAAATTTCTTTCTAAATAGAGGCAAAAACTGCATAAAAGTTGTCTTCCTGTGACTAGAATTCTGAAATCTGCAAATGATTCAGTTCAGTCACTGAAAAAAGTGAGGATCATAGTAATTTCTTCAGGATCTTCCTTCAGGATAAATGGAAAGTCCAAAAAAATTAAAATCCACAGAAGCAGCAGCAGCAGATTATTCTCCTAATCTTGGATTTCTTAAGAGGAATCTGTGACCAAGAATACATGTTTCAGAAGTTTACCTTTATACAAAGCTCCCACTGGAATATATGTCATGAGTTTCCAAAAAGATGGATGGTCAGGTGTCCTGGTTTCAGCTAGGAGAGAGTTAATTTTCTTCCTAGTAGCTGGTACAGTGCTGTGGTTTTGATTTAGTAGGAGAATAATGTTGATAACACACCGATGTTTTAGTTGTTGCTGTGTAGTGCTTACACTGGTCAAGGACTTTTCAGCTTCCCATGCCCTGCCAGCAAGAAGCTGGGAGGG
>NW_008795376.1:0-41798 GCF_000699145.1 Aptenodytes forsteri | reverse complement strand
TTTTTTTCCTGGTTCTCTCCCCCATCCCACTGCAGGGGGGAGCGAGCGAGTGGCTGTGTGGTGTTTAGCTGCCTGCTGGGTTAAACCACAACATCAGGGTTAACAATTGCACAGTATCTCCCTTGTTAGGAAAAGCACTTTATCTGGAGTTTCTGATCCACACTGACCCCAAACTCTTTTGAAGTGTGGGCCAGAATGGATCATTCTGATCTACTGTGATTTGGGATTTGCTTATTCCTCATTCTTCTACATGTTTTTCATTGCCCTCCCAGAAACAACCAAGTCTCTTATCCTCGTCTTCCTCTACAAATTCTTGCCTGATACCTTCTGAACCATTACCTCTTCTGGTGCATATCTGATTTCAGTTGGAAGGCGGGGAGCAGGGTGTGTTGTATTCTGCAAGGGCATATTCATCTGGAAAGAAGAAAGGAAGATGACAGTTGCATGAGAGTGAGAAATCATTCTGACCTCAGTCCACATGCACTTGTGATTAACACATTATGAACCAGAAAACATTTGATAGATATTGTGGTAGTCTTCCAGTTGTGAAGGCACCCAGCTGCAGGGGTGCACAGTCAGAGCCCAATGCACTCCTCTGGCCATGTTTGTCAGGACACATCATTGCTGTGACCGCGCAGGATGTGGATCAGGCGGCAGAACAGGCACTCCAGGGTCAATTCTCTGGATACTGCTGCTCATCTGCTAGGATGCAGTTCCCAAAGGTTCTGCCAAGCTTGAGAAAAGCATGGGGGAACCTGAGCCACAGTTTTGGTAACATCAGTTCCACAACTGGGTAATGGTGATGCAATTTTAGTTCCTTGAGGCCAGATAGAGAAAGGTGGTCAGGCACTTAATTTTCTAGTTAGGTGCTTAAACTCCTGTTGGGTTCAGTGGGACTGTCATTCCTACTTAAGTATCTAAATTCCACTAAGGAACAGTTCTCTGACTGCAGCCTACTATGGCAATATAAAGCAAAAATACGAGATAAGCCAGACCAGGGAAGTCAGGAACACTGCTGCCTTTGAGTTATTGATTTTAATCATTGTGTTCAAACTTTAGAAAGAAAGTGCAACCACACTTCTTCCTGTATGTAGTTTGTAAGAAAGCGACTCCTGACGTATAACTTTCTAATCTGCTTTATGTTGAAATGAAGCAAGAAGTGAAAAGATGGGGGGGGTGGGCAGAAACTGTCTATGCTTCTGCAAACCGTTTGCAGTCTTGTAATCAAAAGCAGCAGAATTACTAGCTTGCTCTCCATTTGCCTCTCCTGAGAAACAAAGGCAGCAAATGCAGAAAAGTGAAGAGAAACTTGCACAGAGAGAGCAAGGGAAAATCCACTGTTGGCACCTTGTAAATGCTGAGATCAATACTTTGATTTTACAGGTTTTGCTTCAGCCTACTGAGGTCACCTACCTGTTTCATAGTAATCATACATATGTACTGGCACTGGTTTGATATCTGAGACAGGCAGGCTTTGCTCCACACTAAAGGAGAAGCTGATTTCCTTCTGGGACACCTGGAAATGGCAAACAAGAAAATGCATCAGACTTTTTCTTTTCATACCTACCCCTGAGGCTAAGGTTGAACAGACGCATTTCTGGGTCAGACTGGGTGACAAAGTGCCATTCTACAATTCTCTCCAGATTGTAAACTTGATGTCAAATCAGATAACTGATTAAAAGCTGTTGCTAAATATGTTTTCTTGCTAAAATTGTGTGCTTTTTTTCTTTCTTCCTCTTCATATTTCCATTGCCAATTACCCCAACCATTCCCTGGTTTCTGGGGCTTTCAGCACATCAGCATTCATCCTCTCACTGGAAGTTGCTGTTAGTTTCTTTCCTTGGCTTTTCCCAGCTAAAATCACCTTCAGCATCCCTATGAATCTTCTCCCCACTTTTCTCTCTTTAATCACATTGAACTCAAGATCCCCATCCTCCCCTGTGGTTCTGTTCCTCCTTCCACACTCTTGCAGCCAAATGTCCCAAACTTTCCTCCTTGTTCATCTTCCTCAGCTTCAAGCTTTCTCCTGCGTGCCTGGGACTGTGCCCCTGCTCTCTTCTCTCTTTGTCCTTGTTTTTGTCTTGCTGACCTCTTTATAGGTATGGAGCCATGGACAGGGGCTCTGGAGGACTTTCTGCATCACTGGTGCCCTGCTGGGTAAACTTCACATCTCAACATCTCAGCTTCTCTGTGAATTCAGAATACTGACTCCAATCTTCCTTATCAGATCCTTGGAGACCAACTAATAAAAATTAGTGTTTGAGAGTGTTGTGGCTGAAACCAGGACAGAGAGGCAGATATTATTACTATTTATTTTTGCTTCCTCTCTCCTTCCCTTCTTGGTATTTTAAGGTCCCCTGAGTTTTGATTTTCATCTTTCTCCTCTCTCATTCCCTTTATTAATGTCATTGATGTGGGAGGGCTATTCTTTTCATACAGAAATCTCTCTAAAAGGGAGAGGTTGACACTGACTCCCTGTAAAACACTCTCAGATCAACTGATGAGAAACATCAGAGGCTGAAGAATATTATGTAGACTGGAAACTTTTGCGATATGGAATGCAACTTGTGAAATGCTATTTAATCATACAGCATTCTTCACGAAAAGTAATAAATACGTATCTCTTCACTGTCGACTACAACTACTGTGTATGTATGTTTGATGTTGGACTGAGTGAAGTCCCTTCATGTCTTTAAGACATGTATTGCTAATCTGCTATTAATGAGATTATTCTTTTATCTGTTTTAAACTTCCAATTTAATAAAACCAAAAAGAAACCTCCCAAACTTACTTTCTGAAGGTAGAAGAGGATGTGGTTGTTCTTGATGTCTACGTGATCCACAACAGAATCCTGGTACTGAAACTTTAAATAAGGCAAATGATAGCAATGTTAACATAGGAGACTTGCCAAAGAGACTTACAAATAACTATTCGATAGCAAAGTAGGTTTAAAGTGGCTGCCATGCTCCTGTTGTGCCACCCTGACATCTCGTGGCCAAAATAAGAAATGCCAGTTGAGTATTTTCATAACATGATGAGTGCAAACCAGTCACAATGAAAAATAGTTCTACTAGTCAGCTTTGCTGTATGTGACTTTTCTCATTAAGAGTGCTCTTATTTCAATGAGAATTCACAATTACACGACCATTTCTGCAGCTCAAGCTGGCTCACTTTCTAGTGCGTTGTACATTTTAAAACCCAAAAGTTTAAAAAAGTTTTAGAAAAGCACATGAGCAAAATTATTTTGCCATAAAAATACACAAAAATAAAATATTCCAAATGTTAAAAAACAGTTATTTTTTCCCATACATATAAGAAGAGTACATATAAAATACATATAAGTACATAAAGTATTTATAAAGTACATATAAAGAGGAGTAGGATGCCAAGCAGTGTAACATCTCACTGGAAAAATCTTCTAAAGAAAAGTTATGAATTTCATACAGTTCTAGTCAAAAAAGAAATTCAGACCTGAATGCTGAATGGTTATAAATGCACCTAGCTATGAGTAGACTCTACAACAAATTGCATCCTTTTTATCTACTTGGAGATTAAGGCTCATGGCTTGAAGATAATGCATCTGTTGCAGAACCTAAATTGCACTAGGAACTGAAATGAAGTGCTTATCAATGCTCTCCCCAGAATTGTCATCACTGTGACCAAATTTCTGGATAATAAAAGAAGAGCAATACCCACTTTTTCTTTGTTAAACTGTGCTGTAGAGGAAGGGATAACCATGTCAAAGGGATAACATTGCAAAATGCCCATTCGATCAATTTGCCTATGGCAGAAGTATTTCTTACATAGATTCTGTTAGGTTGTGATTAAAGGCTCAGCCACACAAACACAAAGGAGCACAGAGGAACAATGGCAGGCAGGGAAACCCCAGTAACCTGAGCAGGGCCACTGGAGCACCCTGACCCGGCTCCCCCCAGGGCTGCCACAGGGCAGTGACAAGCCCCATTGTGGGGGAGTGAGACCCACCAGGTGAGTCAACAGCAGAGTATCCCTGGATCACCTTACTGACTTAAGAGGAATGCTGCCTACAGGGGCACGGGGCTGACTATGGGATGCTGGGACTCACAGGAAGTTTAGGGGAAGAACCAGAAGTAACAAGGAGAGGCATAAAGTCCGACTGGGAGGAAAAAGCATGGGAAAATGGGATAAAAGTGTGGGAAAATGGGATAAAAGGGGCCGGTCGCACGTAAACAGGTTGGTGGTCAGTACACTTGCTGGCCATGCGTATCCCTGGATCACCTTACTGACTTAAGAGGAATGCTGCCTACAGGGGCACGGGGCTGACTATGGGATGCTGGGACTCACAGGAAGTTTAGGGGAAGAACCAGAAGTAACAAGGAGAGGCATAAAGTCCGACTGGGAGGAAAAAGCATGGGAAAATGGGATAAAAGTGTGGGAAAATGGGATAAAAGGGGCCGGTCGCACGTAAACAGGTTGGTGGTCAGTACACTTGTCTGGCCATGCCCTGCACCTGGTCACCGCAGTCTCTCCTCTCTTCTTATTAAACTCTGTTCCTGATTATTTTCCTGGGTGAGGGGCTCCCTTTTCTGTGTGCATGTGTGTGTATGGAGTGCAAGCCACTGAAGAGGGGACCATGGACCTCAGGGACCATGTGTCTAGGGTGCCAGCATCTTGAGAGACCAGACTTCAGGCCTGTTGTGTGTGGGTGTGTGTGTCAGTGGGTGGTCGCCTGTGAATATAAAGCTGGACTAGCTGGTGAGTAAGTTAAGTGGCTTGGCAACCACCTACTGAAGCAGGCATAAGTCTGGGCCAAATATTGAAGATACCAGAGGATCTGAGTTGGCTACAGGAGGGACCAGGAGGTCCGAGCCTGTTAGTGGAAAGACCATAAGGTCTTGGGGGCAGATACTGGTCAGGCCGTTGGGCTGGACCAGCTAGCAGACTCATTTGTGTGTGTTTGTGTGTGTGTATGTATCTGCGTGGGGCAACTGGGAGACCAGGGGATCCAAGCCCAGCTGCTGCAGAGACTGCATGTCTACGGCTGGTTACTGGAGGTACCCACCATGCACATGTGTGGGTGCTGGGGGGCTCAGTTCCAGCCACTGGAGTGGGGCTGTGGCCTCGAGGGCAGATATGTCCATGTGCCAGTGACTGGTTAGAACAAGGATCCAGGGGCAGTTACTGGGCAGACTGAATGTCTGAGGTCAGCTACCAGAGGGATCCACATCGTGTATTTGCATGTATATATGTGCGTCTGTACACATATATATATTTATTTATTTAACTTTTCCACAAATGAGCTTTCAGTTTGATCAGCCAGAAAGGGGAACAGGATAAGGCCATTTGTGTTACCTGTGTTTGTGTAAGTGCTGTCTTTCCTGTCTCTGTTGATCTGTGTGGCCAGCCATGTATATATGTATTTATGTATATATATGTATAGTGTGCATGTCTGCCTATTGGGAATACACACTTAGCCTTGCTGTTGGCTGGACCTGGGGATATGAAGCTGCAGCAGTCTCACCTCTGTTGAGCTACTGGGTTTGGAAACTCCTAACAGATTTGTCTTCAACAGATGAACAGCTACAAGTCTGAGACACAGAGTATGTGACAGAAGGCTACGCCCAGGGACTTTGCAGAATTCCCATAGGGCTCCAATTTGCTAATCAGAGACTATTTTTATCCACTTCCTATGTTTTCAGGGTTTACCATTCACTTTGCTACCATTCTTTACCTTTTTCAGGGAAGATCTTACAGGAACAAAACCTGAGAGCATCTTCACGTCAATAATAGCCATGTTGGAGACTTTGCGTTTTCCTGTGTAACTAAAATGAGAAAAGTTCCGTTAGTCTGGTCTGCAAATGGACAGGAGACCAGTGAATGACATTTTCAGGTCCAAATGATCCTGTTTGACTTCCTGCAGCTGCACAGTAGCAGTTAGCTGCCTCTACTCAAATCCTTCCTTGGATGCTTTACCAAACTGTGAATGCGAGGGGGTAGGTCAATAAGAAGAAGTTACCTGGCGGAGAGGACAAGGTCAAACTTTGGTGGGAAGTTGCTTGTGCAGGATACATTGGCCGGCTGTACGGACAGAGAAAATCCTGCAACTTTTTTTGGCAAATGGATGTTGTATCTCAGAGTGGTCTAAAAGAGATAGGAAGTGTGAGATGGTCACAGACTTACAGGCTTTTGTGGCTTTGGCATGAGGTATGGAGGGGAATGAGGTATAGGGGACCCCTTCTTAGTTCTCAGAGGGGTGGTGCTGAGTTTCCAGCTTGCTTACCTGCAGATAGACACAGCCAGTGCCATTCACTTCCACGCTGTAATTCCCTGGAATAGTGGGTAAGGAAGCCTGCTGCAGTAAGAAGCGGTTCTTGTCATTCACCTGGAAAGTCTTACTGGGGGAATCCATGAAGTTGACTTTGACTGTGTTAAGACTTGTTTTAGAGAAGGCGAGGTATCCATACTGGGCTAAAGCTTGAAGAGCAACAACAGTGTCCTGAAAAGAACAACGTGATCCCTAATTAGATAGATACCCAGCTGTAAGATGGCGCATGAGATTGGCACAGCTCCTATTTCCCTGGTGCTTTGTCAGTGCTCATAAATGGAGGGGGACTTTGCAAAGAGCTAAGGAGACAAGATACAAGTTCTGGGGCAATAGATTTGAATTATCCCAGGAAACCTGGGATAATGCTGTGTCAACAGTGACTGCTGTCTACTGCTAACTTGAAACTCAGGTAAATTCCCATTTTCTAAAACTAAAATGTGTATGAAGCTGCCTATGAAGAGCATGAAGTGCCTTGACAAGGAGACTTATGCGAGCACCATTCATCAAATATTATTCAAACGAATATGCAGTCAGGAAGATATGTCATACTATCGAGATCTAGCTTGCAGGCTGGACTACTCCCAGAAGCTTTCTTTTTACCACACCCAGTTGTTACCTGGCTGGAGGAGAAACCGCCATATGGGTTCTGTTGTTTGACAAGCCAGCGCACAATGCGAGAAATGTAAGATAAGTCTTCTGGAGTGAGTTTGGCTTTGTTGAGCAAAGCCAGGAGCACATAGCTGGTCATTTCAATCTCAGCAGAAGGGGCACGGGAATAGAACACAGGAAAATGTTCTGCTGGTGGCTTATGTTCTCTCTGCCAATGAACTGAACCACCTGAAAACAGAAAAGTAGGGTGTAAAAAGCATGGAAAAATTACTTGACGGTTAATTCACTACAGTATCGCATGGGAGATAGGTATACAATTCCCTCTCTGCCTTTACCCAAAAGTTTTTTCAGCCATCAGTGTCCTAAACTGGATAAGTTTTAGTTCCAGGGTGGAAAAGAAAACAGGAAGGGATGAAAAGGGAATTAATAGAGGGGGGCTGTAAAAGTCAAAGGGGTTGAAATGAAGGCAGTGCAGCAGAAGGATGCTAAGGCAGCCGCGGACTGGAGCACATGACATAGTCAAGGGAACTGGGTTTGTTCAATGTGTAGTAGAGGAGGGTAATGGGGAAACTAGGTACAATCTTCCACTACCTTGGACTGAGACTTCCAGGAGTCTCTCCCCACCTACACTATTTCATAATTCTAAGAAAATCAGGCCAGAGCTCAATCTTTTGTGAAGCCAAAAGAGACAGACAGAGTAGTTCATAGAGATAAATTCAGTAGCATAGCAGGCATGAAATGGGAAGGGAGCAGCATGAATAAGAAAACTGTACATCAGAATAGCTTACATCGTATCACAGGCCATTCCATTAGCTGTATTGCCTGTATCATGGCCATACTGCACTTACCATCTCTGATAGCTTTCTGGTCCAGCTTCTCAAGGAAGAATTGCCATCTTTTCTCGTTGTCAGCTAAGCCGTAAGCATAGGCAAAGAGGGCCTGGTTATACAGGTTGTGGACCCCATTGCCAAATGCAGTCTCCAAACAGCTCATGCCACTCTGAACGACAGGATGCTAGTAATGCAAAACATAGTAGGGTTGTCAGGTACTTGGATTTGTGTCTCAGCTTCTCTTTAAATACTTCCATCACTGCTTAAGCTGACATCACTGACCCTTCATGCTAAAAAGTTACATGATCCATGGCATGTGTAAGGGCCTACAGTGTGTATCCTGTGAAAAATGCCCTTTCGGTGGCGCTGCCTTCTTTCTGCATTTATTTAGAGGCAGCATGGCCAGACTAACAGAGCGCTTGTGACTGACTTGTGAGATGACCTTATGCAGGTCATCCTTTGTCCCTTGGTTGCTTTAGCTCTAAAACATGGATCATTTTTACAGAACTACGTAAAGTATGTTGAGACCTCATGATGAAGCAGGCTCTCTCAGATGGCTGTTATTACTCATTTGCTAACTATAGCTATCAAGAGAACTCTTCAGTCCTTTTAGCCTATCTCTGTGAGCTCTACTTCAGCTCAGACATCACCAGCACACTACTAACCATGTCCTGCCTATGCAGCTTCACTTATAGATGTGGCACCAGGTTTTGGAGCTTCTTATGAAGATATTGGGAACTAAATTAATGTTGCTGAAGAACTATTTGATTCTGCACAATGTTTTATCCTGCTGGTACTTAAATGATGCCCCATACCACAGTATCTGAGGGACATGCAAAACTCAGCATGCCTAGAACATATTTGCCAGAGTGGGAAGAATTCTCGTCTTCCCCATTTTACAAAGAACAAAAAATCAGCAAAAACCAGGGTCTCAAGGATATGCAGGAAGTGTATTACAGAGAACAGAACTCAGCTCTCATTCCCCTGTGCCTAGCAAGTATTCCAACCAGCAGCCCATTGTTTCCTTCCATTATTAACAATGACATAGGGAAACAGAAACACAGCTTGGATCTAAATGCACAGAGAGAGTGCATTGTAGGACTGAAGATTTGGATAGGTTGGACTTCGGACTGGGCAAATACAGAGAAAATTCCAAATTTGCCCACTCTGCATTGTTTAACATTGTTTAACACAACTGGATTCCTCGGGGATTTTTCAAATTAATCCATAGGAACTGGATACATAACTGATTTGTAACACTCATCAAATATTTATGGCAACTGCAGCGTTCTGGAAACAGATTTTCTCAGCTGACCCGACTGTCCTACAGTCAGTATTTACCACATTGTTAAAGAATACAGATGTGAGGACTATGACTTGTGCACTGTTTGACAAATGGCTGTCTGGACTAATAGAGCATAACAGCATCAAATACCTACCGCAGCAGAGTGTCCAGCCTCCAGCAATGCTGCCACAACGTAGGCTGTGAGTGAGTATTCACCTTCTTCTCCATCCTGAAGAAAACATAAGCAAAGAACAGGTCAGTACAGGTGTCCTAGAAAGAAACAAATTATCAATTAATTCATAGTTCAGATACCAGTTAGATTTGAGATCAGAAATAATTTGTCTCCCTGTGTGCACAGGAATAAGAAAGATGACGTTCACTCAGGATAAAGCCAAAATTATTTCATGCATTTTCTTGGCTTTTGCACATATGCAATAAAGCACATTATAGCCTGTGGCTGAACACATAATGCAGTGGTGGAAAATAAAACTTGAGACTTCTGACTCAGAAAGTTCTACTTGTTTCTACCTCATCATCAATACCAGATATAAGAATCACGCCCTGCTTGTATATGAGAGACACGAGAGAACAGTACTAGGAAGAGTAAGGGTGTGGTGATAACTTGTGTCTGGCAGAAATGATCCAAATCAATCCCAATGCCAGGACTAGAAGTTTGGGACTATACTTGTCTCAGTTACCTCCAAAACATTGTTGAAATGTGACCCAGCATTTTCAAAGCAGCCATCTGACTTCTGCTTGCTTGCCAGCCAGATCAAAGTTTGAGACTGGACATTGTCATCAATGTAGATGTAGCGTCTGGCTTGTGCAAATGACTTGTACACAAAGGCAGTGAGCCTGAGGGTGAACCAGAAACAGAAAGCAGGTAAGACATGAACAAGACCAAGAAGGTTTACCAGCAACTGGATATGCATAGAAAATGACATACAATGAACTCCATAATGTCTGAGGTAAAAGAAACAAGTGTTTTGTAAGTTTTAAATAAATAAGGTAGTTAAAATCCTGACATTAAAAACTGCCCTGAGGTTTCTCCATTAGTGTGGTGAAACCATTCTTTCAGAGCAGGGGTAAAGTATAGACACAGGTTGATGATTGATGATAGTAATTTCTAATCTTAATTAATAGAATTATGAAATAAACTAGGTGGGAAGGAACCTCTGGAAGTCTCCAGTCCAACCACCTGCTTAAACTAGGGCCAACTTCAAAGCTCAGTCAGGTTGCTCAGTCTCTTGTCCGATTATGTTGTGAAAATCTCCAGGGATAGAGATATCCACATCCTCTCTGGGCATTTGTCTCAGTGCTGCAGCCTTCTCCTGGGGAAGATTTTTTTTTTTCTTCCTTCTACCCAGCTGGAGTTTTCCCTGTTGCAACTTGAGTAAGGACAAACTCTTGTCTTTACTCTGTGCTCCCCTGACAAGAGTCTGACTCTGAGTCCCCATCTAGGTAGTGGAAACTTTACCTAGGTTCCCCATTAGCCTCTTCTACTGGCTGAACAAACACAGTTCCTTCAGCCTCCACTTGAACATTATGTACTCCAGCCCCCAGTCATCTTATCATCCTTTGTTGCACTCTCTCCAGTTTATTACTCTCCTTTACTAGGGGATCCAAATTAATTGAGTTATGTTCATTTAGTCTATTAAAAATAAGAATCACTTAATACTTTGATCATTTTTCAAAGGCTAAAGATCCTGCGCTAGGGAAATAGAAAGTGTCATCACTTACCATACACTCCCTTCCCTATCTCGGGTCCCAAAGGAGCTGTAGGATCCATCCCGGTGTTTGTATGATAGCTGTTTTTGGTACCCTGAAAACACAATAAAGACGACATATTTTCTAATCACAGAAAAGGACTAGTTCTGCTGTTTATTCAACTGAAGCAGTAAGACTTTTGGATTTAATATTAAGTAATGTATGTGTGGTAAATAATGTCAGCTACTATGAATTTTAGCTGCTTTTGCTCCTGGAAGTATGACATGCTTCTTTGTGGTGCTGTCATTGCCTGCTCCTATGCAATAAACATGGTGCTAGAATTCAGAGATCAGTGTTCACTGTGTAGAGCTTTAGAGTTCAATACACACGATCACAATATTAGTTGGAAGACTCTGAAAGCCTCTCACCTGTGGATAAATATCCAGTACCCTTGACTCTAATCTCTTCAGTCAGCTGCCCAGTCTTATTCAGATAATCCAGGGCATAGATGTTGGGTGTGAATAAGGCCATGTTCTGTTCTCCGCAGCCATAAGGCATATGGAGGAGGTTCTCCATGTTCCTCAGGGCTGTACCCAAAATGTCTCCTGAAGAATGAAAGATATAAGAAGTCAGTTCAGTTCAAACATGTTTTTATTACACAGCATTAGACATTTTTATATTACCTTATTATGAACCCAAGGGCAATGACCAATAGACAGTAATCACAGCAAAGACACATCTTAGAAGAAAGGCTGAAATGCCCCCATTTTTTATTTTTTATTTTGATGCAGGACACCTGGGAGAAACCGAGAATTTGAGAAAAAACTGAGCACCAATACTGGCTGGCATGGGTTCTGAGAAACAGCTATGAATCCTTAGAATGGGTAGACTTCCCTGCCCTTTACAACCTGCTTCCCATTTTGTGTGTACCTGTGAGAATGATGTGTGGGGTATGATGCTGATGGGCTACAGAGGCTGTATTGCACAGTATCAGCACACCTCACACTGACCCAGGCATGAAAAACAACCGTGTTTAGAAAACAATCTGAGTTCAGAACCCCAAAACATTTCCACTGAAGAGAACTGTCAGTCCTAATAATGATTTTAAGATTAGTAGAGTTGATTGGGACCTGAAAGTCTTATTCTATGGGAACTTATCGACTGACAAATGTTTTTCATTATGCGAAAGCATAAATTTGAAATTATGCAGTCAGCCAAGTTCTGAAGTCTTCTTTTCAAGAAATCAAACTATTTTTTTTCAGAGAAGTCTGCCTTAATCTTACTTTTCAGCTGAATTAACTGTTTTACTATACAGAACAGGATATGCTAATGCAGTATAATCTGAAATGCAATATAAGTTGAAATAATTTTACTATTTTGTCCTATTTTGATATGACAGTATTCCGAGCAACTTTTGTCTTTCACTGCCATTTTGCAAAGTAGGAAACATTTCCTCTAAAATCAAGATTAAGTATTTCCTCAACTTTACATTAGTTTTGCACATGTATGTGCAAAATGATGGCACTTGGTGTAGCACAAGAGAAATGCCATTTACTTTTGGTTTTAGTTTAAGTACTAAACTTACCAATGACAGAAAAATAAGCTCTGGCTGATCCCTGCACTAGGTTTCTTGGAAGGCTGAGAGACACTGGTTCAGAAATCATTATGCCTGATGAGAAAATGTAACAACAAGAATTGTTAAAATCATCTTTTTTCCAGAAGTCTTCACTTTGTAAGCATTACTACAGTGACTGCTACGATCTGCAGTCTGGGTAAAGAAAATGCTGCAGAGACTTGCCCAATGAATCAAAGGTATGTCTGAAAATCCTGAATTGTAGCCCAGCACCTTGACCCTGAGACCCTCTTTCCTCCCCTGGAAGGGTCTCTGGTTTTGTAGGACAAAACCTACAAGACAGTGAAGCAGTTCCACTGACTCCCTGGAATGAATGAATGAACTTGTCTTACCTTTCGTACAGATGAGGGAGCTCTGAGTCAATTCCTTTTTAATACCTTCAGGCTGTTTGATTGCAGGGAAGTGGTCAGGAAGAGGAAGAAAAGTGTAGAATATCACGATGAAACCGTGACAATTTAACGGTGTAAAACAGTATGTGGATATGGCTATCCAGACAGTGCACCCCTTGTACCCAGACCTACCCTATCTCCACTAGAATATCTCTTGGTCCATGGCTCCCTCTCTTTTACCCAACACCCTGTCCAGAGCACATTCTTTCTTAGAAAGCAGTTATAACATAGACATTTCCAGCCTCTGAGAGGGACTCTGTCCAACTAATCCTATGTGGCTGCTGCTTTATGATGCTCAAGATAAATCTTTTTCCTTCTATATCTGCCCTCCACCCTCCTCCCCAGTATTGGAGTCACAGACTTACCTTACAGGTAAGGTATGGATTCTTCTCCCTTCTGGCTACATCTCTACCAACATCCGTGGGGTGTCAGGGCATGTATGCTCATGGTCCCAGGAAGGAGACAGTGGCAGGAGGACAGTGGATGCCACTGATTGTTGTGATTTACACTTTCATTTTCATGTGGAGAAGCCTACTGTACACAGCTCCATCTGTGTCAGCTGCCTTGCCTCCTCACACTAGCTAACTGCTTCTAACCCACAGCTATAGGAATTGCAGTTTCCACAAAGCAGAAAGTACATGCAGATTTCCTACCATACCTCAACGAGTAAGGTTTGAATCAGGGTGTCCCTGTGAATTGTCTCCTCTTCTGGGGATATTTCGTTTCCAGTATCTCTGGTATTCAGTTTGGCCTCAGCAGTAATTGTGAATTTCACCTCACCTGGAAAGCCACCCACCAGCCCAAGAAAAGAAAGTTATCTTCAATGTCTACAGTTACCCCTAGTTTTCACTGCCTCTTGTAGGCTGATGGACTGCTGAGAAATGTATTCTCTCTGAAGGCAGCTCAGTAGAAACAAATTTCATGAAGGCTCCACGTCTGTCTGCTAGTGGCAAGGAATGGTTGCCTGGGGCCCTAGCATGAGCAATGAAATAGGGGTGATCCTGGCCAAAAAACTGACAGTACTCACTACCAGTTTCCACCTCTTCTTAGCCTTGTGTTGAATTTTCTCTGGCCTAGGGCAGTGTTGCGATAGTTATAGCTCTGCTGCCTCTTTCCTTCAGGTGGAATTTGTTAACTGAGGGACAACACTGAGGAGCAGCCTCAGTGCTGCTGCAGCACTGAGGAGCAACCCTGAAGTGGGCAGCTTTGCAGGTGTTACTTACTTCACCCCTGCAATCATTGCAAACTGGAAATCCAAAGGAGTTTTTTACTTGGAACAAAATGCATTATTATCAGAGTTACCAGGGAGAGACAGCAGCTTTCTTTTTTTCAGCTCTGCAGTATTATTTCACTGCATATCCAGTTTTCATCTCACTGTAACTTTGCATCTTTCTCAGTGAGTTTGAAGGAAATAAGTCATATTGAATATAGTGTTTTAGAAACAACCTTTTAAAGAAAAGGTCCATCTGTGGTTCATTTTGAGAAGAATCTTTGCTAATTAAAAGTTTTTTGTACTTCAACTTTTGGGGCACTTACACATGCAAGCCATTGTAACTGCTTTTTTTAAAAGAACGTTGACTTGAAGGCAGTGTGAATTAACACAGCTGTAAAATTGGGGAGGAGCAATGTCCTCTTTGCCTGTTGAGAATCCAGTCCAAAATTATTAGCAAATTTTATTCTTACTGAATACAGTTGGTTAGGTGCAAAACTGTCAGCTGAAAGATCACAGGCACATGAAATCCTGCCAGTATTTCATACATAATGTGGCAAGTGAAGAGTTCTTCCTAAAATGGATAGGAAATAGACTACCAAAATCAGAAGAGATAAAACATCAGAACAATTCACTGCTCATTCAGTGCGTCTAAGGGAACTTTACCGGAGGTCCAATACTAAATTTGTGGAGCAATTAATGGAGCTGTCCAGAATTGCCTGCCTGTGGATTATTGATGCTGCATTAAAGGGTGGGAGTAACAGAGGTAGAAAGATCAAACAGGGATATATCAAGGTGATGAAAAGACAAACTTACCAAGTTTGCGGGGGCTAACAGCCCAAATATAGGTTTTTCTTTCATTGGCACACACCCTTGCTGTATTGCCCTCTGGTGAAAGGATTTCTGCCTTGTAGTCACTCGACTTTGCCAATATGGCACTGACCTGAGACAAAGAAAGAAGGACCAAGATTACAAATGAAGTAGGCTGCTCCTAAAGTCAGGCTGCAGGGCAAGGGAGACTTGCTGGAGAAGCTATTTGTCATCTGAATCTGTGGGATGGTACCAGGACAGAAGCATGGGGCATTTCTCTGAGGAAGCGGCAAACCTGTCTCTTTTCTGCCCACTGTTAGTGTCTGTTTTTGACAGAAGTATACCAAGGTGTCTGTGCTCATTAGTCAAGTCTTCTTATAAGTTACTGTTACATAGAACATACTCAGTACGTATTGTGTTTTGCACAGCACAGTACCCATATCCTCTGCTCAAGTTCCTCCTTCAGGAGTGAAAAGAAGAACTAAATTATGTAGGGATAAGAAGCAAGTTCTTATCTTCCGTGGACCAGCCACAGTGATCATCGGCCACATTTTCCTAATGTTATGACACAGGGACAGGTCCAGGGAGAGAGGGTGAGAGAGTAATGTCAGGCTAAAGTGTAAGTTAAACACTCATTTCTGCATTTCTGATGCATTATGCAGGAGAATGCTGGGATGACTGGGAAATAGACAAACCATATAGGAACTAAAAGGGAACTTGATATACCTGGATGCATTTGTTGAGGTAGTTGAAGACATTGGCTATTAAATTAAATTTTTCCCCTCGAGTGACCGAGTATGGCAAGGTGAGATCCACAAAGAATGGTTGGAATGCTGTCAGTGAAACAGGTGAGGAGATGCCAAACCCAGCATCATCCTGCACGCAGAAAGCGCTGGCTTTCCATTCTGTGATGGTGTCAGGAATGGTGTAAAAGACATTGACCTGCCCCCTGGAACTGGGAAAAATAAGAAAAACAGAATGAGAAATTATCTTTGGCACTTTCAAGCCAAATTATAGAATAGGCTCCCTGCTTGGAGTTAGTACTTCTGTTTTCATCTCACTTTCTGCAAGATACCACTCCATATTTAAAAAAATATTATAAAGCTGGAAGTAAAGATGAAGGTGCTGGTGAACTACATGTTAAAAGGCACTTGGAAGAATACTCAGCTTTTCCAAATTAGAAATACCTTTTGTTTAAATACCATAATGCCCAAACATACAAATTAGAATCAATGAATTTAGATTAATGTTCTAGAACAGCCCCTGAATGAATAGTTAAGATGGAGATATTCTCATTTCAGATACTATGATAGCCTGGAAAGAAAAACAAAATAACCTGAGTTTTCTGCTGCTGAATTAAAAAATATGATGAAAAATAACAAGTTTTGCTCCTTCTCTTTCCTAAAGAAATGCTCTTATTTTACTCTTAGCCCTTATTCTTTCTCCCCATCAGAAGGATAGGGGACAGAGCACAGAGCAGATGTCATTCACAGTTCAAGTAGGTTTGACATTGTGTACAAGGTTGGGAGCTCAACGGTCATTGAGCAAGATGGGAAAAGGAGACCCACACCTACAAAGCAGACATATGTTCCATGGCTTCTCCCCAGAATTCATTTCAGCAACATGTATCAACTCAAAAATCCACACAAGAGGTAAGAAGTGAAGATAAAAATACTCACTCGGTATGAACCAGATCCCAAATCCAGGTCTCAGGGAAGAATTTCCGAACAGTGTTCGGAACACCACCCCCAGCAAGAATCCTTGACTCATCTAGAAGATTGTGTATGGTTAAAGTATAATATTAGAGAGGTCAGTCCAGAAGAATCTGAACTGCTGTCAGACATGCTCAACACCATAAATGAATATTAAGTATTCCATTTGAGCATTTTTCCATTCTTTTTCACATAAAAAAGGAAAATTCTAACAGATATAGGGTACAAGAAGAAACAATTTCTTACCTATTCTCTTTTCCCATGGGAAAATACTGGAAAATTTAGCTATTTCACAAGACGTTTCACTTTATTTCATATTGAAAGGTCTCATCATCCAGTTAGAAAGGCATGTTCCCTGTTCTCTACCACTAGCTCTCTTTGATTTGCAAATGGGCAACAGTAGCCAGTATTGTCACCAAAGCTTATAATGCTTTACAAACCTCCCTGAGAACACAATCATTTTTACCATGTTCAGTAGTTAAAACTGGAGCTGAATATCCAGTCCATTGGAAAACTACTTTTGTTCATATAGTCAAACTATAGGTCTGATATGAGGAACCGAGGCCTCTTTCCAGTTTTACTGTGGACTCAGTTGTGATGTCCAACAACTCATTTAGCATGGAGGTACCTCAGATTTCCTAGCCATATCATGGAAATAACAATACTTTCTTATTTTGCGGACTTAGAACACCAAAGCTTATAATGCTTTACAAACCTCCCTGAGAACACAATCATTTTTACCATGTTCAGTAGTTAAAACTGGAGCTGAATATCCAGTCCATTGGAAAACTACTTTTGTTCATATAGTCAAACTATAGGTCTGATATGAGGAACCGAGGCCTCTTTCCAGTTTTACTGTGGACTCAGTTGTGATGTCCAACAACTCATTTAGCATGGAGGTACCTCAGATTTCCTAGCCATATCATGGAAATAACAATACTTTCTTATTTTGCTGGACTTAGAATCATAGAATCACAGAATCATTGAAAAAATCTAGGTTGGGAGGAACCTCTGGAGTTCTCTAGTCCAATCCCCTTGAAGTAGGACTAACTTCAAAGTCAGATCATGTTGCTCAAGGGTCTTGTCCAGCTCAGTTTTGAAAACCTGCAGCAATGGAGATTCCAAAACCTCCTGGAGAACCTCTTCCAGTGTAGCAAAACTCTCATGGGGAAGAACTTCTCCTACTGTTGAATAGCAATTTCCCTTGTGGCAACCTATGACTGCTACTTTTGCTCTTTTGCTGAGCAATCTGACTTGGAGAAAGATAATCATAACTCTTGCTGATCTATAAACTACTTTGGAGACTATGTGCTAAGTATGCTAAGTGCTGTGTGAGTTCTTAACATTGGGAATTGCCATTATTTTTCTGCACTGACATTTCCTTTTAAATATTTAATTGAATTGTGATTTGATGAAAGGTTCCAACCTGAAAAACCCTGAAAAACTAATATCAGTTTATGAAGGAAGTAGCACCCTAGTATTCCCTGTCTTTTCTGTATGCACCCTGTACCTAAGTGAGAGAGAATGGACTGTACTGCAAGGACTGTCAGAAAAGATTACTAGAGGCAAACTGGGACACGTAGACCTATTCCCCAAAAACCCTCAACATGCTGGCTGTTATTTTATACAGGAAACAGTTTTGAAGACCAGGCAGACTGGAACTGGAGATACAGTCTGAAATTTCTTTACCTGGGCCATGGCTACTGACATGGTAGCCATAGTCAAAATAGGGATAATCTTCCATGTCTGATTTGTCTTCATTGCACAGAACTGGCTTCCGTAGCACAGAGTTGGTGAAAACCTTCAGGCCCATATCCTGAATGTGAAAGAATCAATCATGTCACTCGGGGCATGCACTAGCTACCAGGGCATGCCACTTCTCCCACCTGGGTTATCATACCTCATCTCTCTCCTCCCTCCTCACATCCCACCCTTTCAACCCTGAATGTCACAACTCTTCCTCTCCAACCTCTATGTCTTTCTTATGGAGCAGTGACACCTGGTGTTCTGTGAAGAGCAGTAATGATGCGGCTTATGTTATGTCTTAAGCCATGGAGCCAGCAGGCAGTGGAGGCAAGTGTATCAGGAAACAAGTGGCCTGCATCACGGACTCACATCTTTACTAGGAATGCCTGAGGTCATGAGCCAAGGCCATGGTTCTGCTTAGGAAAAGTCTACTGAAGCATGGGCAGGATCCCAGCAAATATATCGAATAGTGATTCTCAGTCTTCCTGAGTAAGAGGTGGGGATGAGAAGGCAGAAACTGGGTGATCAGAGACTTTAGGCAGTTCCAGGCATCAGCTGCCATCTCTTAGCAGTAAGAACCACCACCTGAGAAAGTTTAATGCTAATATGCATTAATTCTTCTGGAATACCTCCCACTTAAAGAACCACACAGAGCACATACCCTGAAAATCCTGTAGACATCGCCATCATGACTGACATTCACAGGTTCATAGTACAAGCCATCAAAAAAGGTGGTTTTGACTGGGGTACATGCCTCTGGCTTGTCATCTTCCAGGTTGAGCCCATTGTAGTAATAGCCATATAAATCGTTCACACGAAGTTGGTAGTACACCTGGGAGGTGAGAACGACTAGTGTAAACACAAGGCAGGTCCCAGGCAGGTGCAAAATCACATATATTCAAAGCTTATGGTGGCCCCTGAGCAATCCGATAGACCATGATGGGTTTGCCTAGTGATGCCTACCTAGAGATGAATAAGCAATTTGGCTGGTGATACACAAGAAGGACTGGACTCTACCTACCTCCTTCTGAGCTGCAATGGCTTTGTGGGGTGAACTTGAGCAAAAAGCACAGAGATATACTCCTGAGTTATGCAGAGAGGAGATTGGAGTCCAACGAGATACTAGCTGACATCTACAGCTTTTTTTCTAGACCCAAGGCCTATCTGAGTCATAAAATGCAGTTTTGACGCAATCACTCCCCAGGGAGGAATTATGCTTTCAGGGACTTACATTAGGTATATTCTTAGGACATGACTTACACTGCCATGCTTTCCAAAAATAAATGTTCCACTATCAGTTTCTATCTTTGAAGTGTACAACTGCCATAGACCTTTCTTCAATCCTGAGATGTCTGTTTCCAAGGGAAAAATAAAAACATAGCCAGCAGCAGAGAGATCACAGGTGGGAATTGGAATGTCATTCTGGATGTCCCTAGGTCAAAAGAACACAGGACTGGGGATGTGGCTTACTCTCTCAGCAGATAACTCTTGCTCAGGCTGAAGAAGGAGGACACTCTGATCTACAGCTCTCAGGGCACAGTAGGAGTTGGGAGCAGCTTCAACGTGGAGACTGACTTTAGAGCCGGGGAGACCCTGCTTTTCGGAGAACTCGAGCTGGAGCTGGAAATGAATAAATCCAAGACAACCACACAGAAATTAGGAGAATCAGCTTGGCACATGGATCTAAATCTCAGCTTTCACCAGCACTCTATTCTCTTTGTGGCAAAGCTCCTACTGCTAGATGGCCCTTTTGAATCCCTCTTCTGTAAAAATCCACCTCTATAATCCCCTAGTCACCTCTCTCTTCCCACTCCATTGAGAATTTAGTTTGAGTCCGAGCATACATGTCAATTGCAGGGACAGCTCCTCATGTTCCCGGGCACATCTGTACCTTTTCCATTCCTAAAGGCCATCCCTAGTGCAGGGGTCTTGATGACTCATTCCCTAACTGTTCTTTCAGCAAGGAGCCAGCTGATACAGCCCTTGATAAGAAAGCAAACATTTTCACCTTGTTTTTGAAGCATACTTTGCTGCGTATCTGAGAACTGTCAGCCACTATCTCCCCATGAGGATGCACCGTGTAGAGCAACAGCCTGGCGCTGGGGGCAAGCTTCTCAGTGACAGTTAGTGTGATGGAGAATGTACCTCTGGGAGCTGTGGAAGTAACATGAAACAGGGGAGGAGAAGCCAAGAAAAGACATTAGACAAACCTGTGGTGGAAGGACCACATATTTACCCATAACTTACCAGCACCTTTAAAAACAAGGAAGTTGGATATTGGAAGATTCATCTCTCAGCGGCTGAGGAACAGCTCCCATCAGCAAGACAACAGATACAAACTGGGGCATGCTGAGAGCAGGGTGCTTTGCAGAGAGGGGTCTGAGATGAGTAGAAGTTGGACAGGGAAATCTGAGCATGATTGCTACAAGAAGAGCACAACATTGCCTTTGGGTCTCAAACCTAGAACCTCCTACACCAGAGGAGATAGGCCAACCTCCTGACCTAAGGGAGGGCTCTCTTAACACTAGGCAATATGAAGTTCTTATCTACATGGATGACAACTACTAGAGCAGGGACAGGAAATTAAGCTTCCACATAAGTTTTAGTGAGTCACACAGTTATACACCTTAGTATTAGCCCCGAATAATATGGAAAAACCACATGGCTTCAAGCTGATTTCATGAAGGGAAATCATGTGACATAGCTGCCTTTTGATGAATGGGATGCCTCTCCCTAAACCACAGGGGAACCTATACTGTGCAGCCATAGTGCATGAATACCCAGAGAAAGACCAAAAATGGCAAATACTAAACAACAAGTCCTATACGTGGAGTGAGGCTTACTAAAGCCACCTACCGAAGACTGGCAATAGACCAGGTTCTGCAAGAAAATATATTTCTAACAGTGAAAGAACTAAGTTCAGTTTGTTGTGATTGGTAGGATCATTGTCATTTGTGGGTATTTGGAGACTTCTGAAAGTGCAATGAATTCCAAGCAGTTAACTGCTGAATATCCCCGTCAAATGGGACACCTATTATTTCAAACTTCAAAAAGTTTTAGTCTTCTAATCGGTGAAGACTTGGATGTCACCAAATAACTGTGATACTGCAAATACTCCTTGGCAAGAAATAAAACAGAAGGTGGCTACATTCCTTGGTGTTTGATCACAACAAAGTTTTCATCTTTCAACAAACAAGATCAATTTGATTATGATATGGGGGATTGGCTAGATGCTGCAGCAAAACCAAATGATACTGTGAGTGGTGACAGATCATGGGGTTTAAGAACTAGTATCTGATTTAGCTGCAGTTCTCTGCTTTCATCCCTTCTTACAAAACTTACTAATGCTCTGGTGCTCAGAATGATGCTCTGAAGTACAAGTAAGTAATATGGCCTAGAACTTACCACCAGAGATGCTGACTTGCTTCTGGCCACTGAGAGTAATTTTTCCTTGTGACATCACCTGGGCATAGAAAAAAATTCATGAGACAGGATCAAAAGCACCTCCTCCCTTCCCCCATGAAATCATAGATTTTGAGTAGTGTTCTGAGAGGCTTTAAAGGCCATCAAATCAAGCTGTAATCTGTAACCACTGTCTGGCCTGGAGATTTCTGCCTTATATGGTGTTCAAGAGAAGACGAAAGAAAAGAGATGTTTTGGGAGTCAAGGTAGCACTTACCACATAGTAGAAGTTTGTGTGCCTGGCATTCCCGTACCCATCTCTGTTCAGGACATAGTGAACGTTGATCGTTCTCTGGTGGCCACAGCTGAGCTCCTCCTTCACTGGCTCGATTTTCACAAAGCTATTGGTCCGTGAGTAGAAACGCCAGACAAAGAATAAGGCTTGGTGCTCATTATCATTCCTCCAGATGAAGAAGTCTGCACAGTCATCTGGAGCCTGCCTGACCTATGAAGCAGAAAAGTCATACACAGGGAATCAACAAAGTGGAATATAAAAAAATGGCAGGCAGGTGAGAGGCAAAGGCATCTTCCCTCTAAAATATTCTGTTGGGAAGATGATTTTGTGGGGCTCTTTAAGCCAAGACCAAGAGCTGATGTGAAAAATTTGTGCTTCACCAGTCTAGAGCGGGGGTACTTCTGGACACCTTAATGTATCTAGACACCTATGGCGCATTGTAGTAGGGAGGTTATTTCAGATTCTTGCAGGATTGGGACAGGTTGTATAAACTGCTAGGACTTATTGTGAGTTAGAATGGCATTCTTCTCAAACAGCCTTCTTTTTCTCAGCTCTTCCCATCACACCAGAGAAAAGGCATGAGAACACGAGAAGACGATTTGATGGTAACAGGCATGAGTGTCTGTCAGCAGAAGTGCAGGGAAGCAGGCAGCAGCAGGGAAAGAGGCTGGTGTGCATCCAGGCTGGGTGGGGCAGGCAGGGCAGTCTGTGAGGTAGGTCCTCTAGCACACAGAATAAAGAGAAGGAAGATGGCTGCAGAAAGGGCTTCTGAGTGGAGGGAAAAGTAGGGAAGTGCTGAAGATTACTGTGGCCCAAACACTCCTGGGGTGCAGTCTGCCACTCCTCAGGCACTGGTGTTTTCTCATACTCGTTTCACAGAGGTTGCAGATGTTTGTAGACTGACTGCCTACTTTCTTCATCTGAAACAATCCTGCCAGCACCCACCGATTGCTTCTAATCCCTCTCTCCAATGAAGGATTTTTTCAGGAATTAGACTGAAGCCTGTATTTACTTACTCTCAACTTAAAACTGGGATCAAAGAAGTTTGATGTGTCAATGGAAAAAGCAGCAGTGCCATTCGTGTCAGTGGTATAGTTGGCCAGGTATTTTTCATTGAGCTCCAGCAGGACAGTCCTATCAGCAAGGGGCTTGCCATCCATATCCGTCACAACGATCTGAACAAAAAGAATACCCAAGAGATTCAGAAAAAAAAACCCAAAAGAATGGGAAATGCTCTGCTCACCAGAGGATGCTCACTTAAGCACTGAGGACAATTGCAGGGAGTAGAAATCGAGTGAAATGTATTTAAGAGGCAAATGCTTCTCAGTATTTTGAAGGAGCAGGAGTTCTGTGACAGGCAAAGGCAGGCAATTCCCATCAGTGCAAGGAAAAACTATATGTCACAGAGGGAGAAAGAATTGTTTATACACATGATCTTGTATAAAAGATTCTTTCAATCCTCTGTTGAAAGAAACAGTCCTCTGTTTCTCTTCAGTGACCGTTAGGCCAGTGTGCCATCACATAAGTTAAAAACTAGTGAGTGAGAGGTGATGGTTTAAATTCTTACCTCATGCTCTCCCTTCCCAAGCAAATAGAAACAGAGGGACTCCAGAGCACATACTCTTTGGAGGGCACTGATTAACAAACCTAAAGCAATCAGATGACTTCATGGACACAGGTAACCTGTGGAACTCAGTAGCACCTCCCACCTCCCGGGCATCTGTGCGTACCTTCTGTCCCCATTGCATATCAGGATGATGCTGTGCGGCTCATCCTCCTTCCTGTGCCTGGGTTTATCCTGCATATGCAGGTTAGTAAGAATTTAGAATATGCTTTAACACCTATACTGCTTTAAGTAAAAGTCCCTGGGACCATGTGTTGCAACGCAGGGTAAATTCTACCTTCAGTTTAAGCACAGCTGTTGCTGAAGTAGTTTCTTGCAGACTCTTCTTCCCCACTCATATGACCTTTCACTTACCAACCTTTTAGGCATTCTCTAATTATGGCAGAAGAGAGACCCTAACACTCCAGGTATAATACAATTTTCTTATTTTCTCTAGGAGCTTCTAACGTAACGAGAGAACTATGCAGCAGTCACTGTTATGCAACATTATCACGGGAAGTTGTCAGCACAGAGTTAGGGGACATCCATAATCATGCTGGACCTCAGGGAGTTTTGATCTAAATGTATCCTCTCAGGCACCCACCTCACCATAGTAAGGAATTCCCCTTTTGTAATAGAGATCCATATTCTTGAACATCACTCTGTCATTTTCTTGGTTGACTGCAACATAGTCATAGGTTTTCATCTGGATACCTGTGAGACACACCCAGTATAAAAGGGAGGAAACAGAAATCAGACCTGGGCAGAAAACTGTTTCTTTTGAAAAGCTATATGGAGCAGTGATGCTCTGGAGGGAGAGCTACACAAAGAAAATGGTGATTGTTTGTTGTTTGCTGCACAGATCAGAATCCAGGAGATTCCTCTCAGAAAGTATCCCCTATTAGCTTTAATCAGCTACTCCCAACCTCCACTTGGTGTTACCTGTCCCATTTTCAGTGACGGTGCTTTCTACATTGAGGCTGGCATACATCCTGGCGTAGCTGCGGTAGAGCTGGAATGCTTTGATGGAGATGACAGTGTTGAGGCAGCCATCCTTCCCCAGCTGAAAAAGGAGCACAAAGGGGAAAGGCCATTTTTCTCAAGGTTTGGAAAATTGCTCCTGAATCTGTGTTAGTGGGTCTCTGAAGGGCTTCATGCCTCTACTCACATCTTCAGCTCCTACTTTCTACTTGCTCCCCTCTTACCTTACACTCTCACTCCCTTCCCAGCTCATTGTTTCAGTACCGTCTACCCTTGCACCTGGAAACCTCTCTCCTCATTCCCCCTAGTCCTCTCTATGCTGCCGTCCCTTCTCAAACCCATCTTGCATGATGCCTGAGCTCTATGACCAGAGCACTTTGAGTTTGATCTAGTGGAGAAATTAATAATTAGTTTAACATTAAGTGTCCTCAGAGACTTCCGGTATAGATCTGCTGATTACACTTGGTAAGAACACAGCTCCAGTGTTTTAGGAATGATCACAAATTTATAGTTTCATAAGCTTCCCTCCCTCCTACTGACTCTTTCTCAGGGAAAAACCAGTCTCCTAATAAGGTCATTGGTAAAAACTACCTTCATGGTCTTTCAGCATTGCCTGTGAGATAATGAGAAAACACATGCCTCTGTGATTGTCTCTCTGGTGTTCCCCAGGAAATGAATGAAGTCACCAAACACTGTGCTACATGTTGGGTAGTAAAGCTGATGGGGAAGAAAGGCCTTGCCATGTATCATACCAGTCCAGTGACAGCTTTGCAGGTTTCTTTCTGCTTTTGCTCACATTGTAGACTATAAAAGTGCTGCTGACACACATTGATTTGGACATTCCCTTGCAGCGGTTGGCCATAAGTGTACCTAGGAGAGGAAGAACCCAGTCATGTGGACTTAGCATGAAACCTGCAAAAACTGCAGAGCAATGCAGACTCTGAAGCCCTCAGGAGTGCTCAGAGCACAGGCAGAAGAGCAGCTGGGAATTAGGACCAGTTAGCCCTAGCAGAATTCCCTTCAACTATTTTTAGGCTGTTTCTGGCATCTTGTTAAAAAAGCCTGCTTTACCATTGCCTTGGTGTAGTCATTCTTCAAGGTCTGAAGCTGGAAAGTGGTGCTGGGCTCGGGGTTGGGATATAACTCCCTGCTGCTTGCTTTTTCTCCTTAGTGCCTTACACAAAGCAGGATGTATTGCAGAAAGATCCCTATCCACCCCTTTGGCTCATGTCACCCTGTCCTTTGGCAGTGTCACAGCCAGCAATCTTAATGACAGACTCTCCTTCTGTACTATTTCTCTCCTTTTCTGTAATAATAAAAAACAACAGCTAGCGAGTAGTTCTAGACTCTCCCAGTTCTAATTCTGCTATGTAGCAGGAGAACAGTTATATTTCATGTCACAGAAGTCATAGCTAAAGAAATTGCTCTAACCCATACTCTGAATCAGCAGCAGGATCCCCGCTTCCCAGCACAGCCCACCATCCTCTATCCCATGTTTCTTGTGCACAAATGTGTTGTTATCAGATCTGATACTTACGAAGCACAAACATTCACCCTGACTTCTTCATCAAAGAAAGAGATCCTCTTTGGCACACTGGTTGTCACTTCAAATTTCGGCAGCACTGGGAATGCAATGTGAATATGACTGCTGAGCAGTTGCATGCCATAGGCAGGTGTGTGTGTGGAAAACAGTAAAAAAACAGTTGACAAAGGCATTTTTACCAACAAGGGAGAGGAAATGGTTCAAAGAAACGTCTGCCTAGGAGCTGGCTGTATGATATTATTGGAGAAAATATAACCTTTAGTGGTAAGATTAATAACTTCTTTAAAACTCAATAATAATCATACTAATAATTATAACAGCCACAGTAAGAACTGTGATAAATCACTTTAATTGGCTGTACATTTTCTTCAAGAGAAAGGTGGGAGTAATGCTGATGTCTCAAACTAGTTAAGCCCTGGAGAACAGAAGTTATTATGCAATCCAGCCCCATTGAAGGAGAAGAGCAATAGATTAAGCGAAATAGTAAAATCAAACAGGTCACTGTCACTCCCTCTTTTCAGCTTACCTTTTGGCCCAGGTGACCAGCAATAATGACAACATAGCTGGAAAAGGCCTTTTTGTCATGCACCTGTACACAGGAGACTGGAAGGTATGAAAGACCTCTGGAGGGTAAGCAGGAAAGGTGCTTTATTGCCCTTACAAAAAACCCAGACAACGGGGAGTTGTCCAAGCCTTCTCTGGTGACTACTAAGGAAAACCTGCCTCTAAAAGATGAGAAAACTTGTAAAATCAAAACAAATTTAACAACTCCCTTGATATGGTCTATTCCAGAAAGTAAGCAGATCACTACGAGGGCTTTGGCATCTCCACTACCCATTGTTTTCCATCCTGTGCTTCCACTGGCTATCCAGCCTCCCCCAGCAACAATCTGGTACCTGTTATTTAATCTGTCTGATAGATAATATCTTCAGAGTTCTACTGCATATTTTAGCCTAGTGCTCTCCATACAGTGATGACCTCCACAAAACAGGATAGGCCTGACTCATTCATTTTGCCTTTGAACAGATGGGGAGTGTAAGGCCTGAGTGATAGGATCCGGATCCCAAAGTCACACAGTGACTTTGTTCCAAGCCCAGAAAAGAATTAGACTCCTAATTTAATTCCTGAAAAATGCTGCCTTTCTCAGCATTTGTTTTTTCCGTTCTCACCTTCACTTTCTCAACCCAGCTCTCTCTATGTCTGTCTTTCTCAGGCGTGAAGTGGAGAAGTCAAAGCACTTAAACTCTGCACTAGCAGCTCCTATCTGACTTAGGCAGAGCCAGCCTCATTGCTGGTGCAGGGCAGTTCACAGCTTTTGCTTACCATATTCCTCCACCGTGAAGAATTGGTACTCTTTTTCACCTGACGACTTCTCCACAATGATGTCGTAGGACCCCAGAATAGGCTCCGGGATTAGTGGGAAGGAGAGCTGGACAATTCCATGCTTAGATGCTACCTCCAACCACTGGAAGATCTTGTTTTGCTCTGGATCCTGGAGAGTGGGAGAAAGAGATGTACCAAAACCTCTATCACCCTATTTCTTGTCTTCCTGCCTTCGTTTTTAAGTTTTTTATCCTGGCATATTGGCTAAGTTCATCACAGTGTGAATGTGAGTTTGGACTGATGACATGTACTCTGACTTCCCATTAATTTTCCAGATCTGTTTGTGCATTAAACAAGCCTAAGTTTATGTTTAACTGGAAATTAGCTACACTGTCAGATGATCTCAGATCATCCAGGAATAGTACATGATTAGGACTCAGTTTGCTTATCTGCAGCTCTTCTAGCATAAGCCTTTCTGACTCAACTCCTTCTGTAAAATGAGAATATTATGCTGGCTTCCCTTAGAAAGTGCTTTGGGATCTAGTGATGTGAAATGCGGTAGAAGACTGATTCATTGTTAGCCTGTCCCCCAGCAGAACATGACATTTCAGGAAGTGACTATTCTTATGCCTGTATGAGAATGAGGCTATTTCACCAGCCCATTTACTGTAGTCCTACCAAAGTAAGACTACACTGAACACTCTTATTTGAATCCTAGCAAAAGACACAGCAACAACCTCATGCCATCTCTGACTAACATCTCCAGTTCTGCTGATTTCTTCTCCTCTAGTGTTTGATAATGCATACTGCCACTGTTCAACCTCAAGTCTATTGGCTTTAGATGGTGTGCTTTGGGTGAGTCTCCCTCAGCTATTGACACTAATGGGAATGATGAAGCATACGTAGCCTTTCCAAAGCAACTTGTGCTTTAATGACGCGTTGCATCTCTTACCTCAATGACAATTCGGGGATACTGGAAGAGGGAAAAAAAGAGAAAAAAAAAAGAAAAAAATTATCAAAACATCAAGAAATTAACTGTGGAGCTTGAAAAATACTAGAACATAAAGAAGGCTGTGAACAGCTTTCTCTGGATACAGTTTCCTTGACTGGGTCAAGGAAACAATTTGCAACTCATGTCTGTAATTAAAAAGATAATTTTAAGGGGATAATCTGTTTGTGAATTTATCTTTTCTACAAAAACCATCCAGTCTCTTTCTACATATCTGGGTCAGGTGAAGTGAAGTGACTACAAAATCTGAACACTGTGAGAGATTTCCAGGAGTGCTTTCAGACCCTTTGCCCTCTATAAAGGCAAGGGATGGAGTATGAAATTAAGGAGTTACAGCAGTCCTTCAAAAACATCAGGAGGCCTATCCCAGGCCCTTTTTATTCAACTTCTAAGTGAAAGAGTCCAGCGAACAGGTACCCCAAGAAGGTGCTTGAAAAATCTTGACTATCACTCATACTTACTGTCTCCTGAACAGGTCTGAACTGGCTGTCCAAAGTGACCACACGAAACATTACTGAAAAAGACATAGGACAAAAAAGGGACCATTCACTTTAGCATTGGTAAGTCGCTTTCAACATACAACTGAAAGAAAGTTTGCCCAGGCTTTTAGGGAGAACTAAAGAGTACCTGGAGAACTAGAAAGGATTTTATTATCTTAGCCAGTAAAAAAGAAAACCAAAATAAACTTGTCAGCTGAAATATCTTCAATTCTGAACCACTGGGACTAAAGTAACCTCTAAAGTAACTACAAATACTCTGTACTGCCTTCATTTCTTCTTGAAAGACTCAGTTCTTTGGAACGTTTCCTAAAAAACTGTTTATAGAAGTCAATTCAATGAAAAACTCGAAGAGAAGGAAGAATTTGTCTTTATTCTAAGTGTAAACCCTTTGCAGCACTGAAATATAATGATACTAAAGAGATAACTAACTATACCACAGCTAGTTCTGTCATTTAAATATCGTGATGGAATCAGTGTTGTGAAATAGATTAACAGTTAAGTAGAAAGAGCTTTGACAGGAAATTACTTGTTTACTTTGTTTTTATATGAATTTTATTAATCCCAATATTAACCTATTATTTTCTGTATTTTTAGGGACACTTTATGTGACTGACCTCAGTAAACGTGGCAGAACTCAAGATCCTGTAAATGCAATTAACTCAGTAAAAACACATGAACTCTACTCATTTGTTGCAATTTTGTGAATCGGTTCTATTTTTCACTGCCTGTTGATGAGCCCAAACTCAGATGACATTTATACACTATCTGAAGGATTGCTCATGGCCGTCGCAGTCCATGATCTTTTCCTCCACAAGAGGAAGTCCTTGTCATTCTAGACCCACCCTTGCACTCAGTTTGCCAGTTCACTAGCTGACTCAAACTCATCAGCACCTTTTTGCCCTGGTTTGTAGATAGGTTTGTCCGTCTGGATGAAGACACTATTATCCACATTCTGAATCACCACTGATCTTCTCTCAGCTAAGTCAACTGTGGTGCCTTTGGCAGAGAAGGAAATGAATGCCAGGGGGTCAGAAGTAGCAGGAGGAACCTGGAGAGAAACAAAACCCCAGAGGAAAAGTGGTAAACGACATATGTTGTGGTCCCCTGATGCCCAGGGTTCTTGAGTAAGATACTGACTGTCAAGTGAGTCATAAATAGCTTGTGCAAAATCATGAGAAGCCCCATCTTTGCCAGTGAGATAATCTCTGGGAATTTCTGCTGTGGAAGTCCCATAATCTGTCACCAGGTACTAAGGTTTTAAGCTATGCCCTGTCCTATGCATTTCCCCATCTCATGTAGCTACCTGCCTATATGCAGGTTGCCCCAGCCATACAGCTGAATTCTGAGGCGTTTTCTCCTGCTGCATTCTGGAAGACCTAACCTTGGGATTTATTTGTCATATCTGTCCAGATCTTGTAGAGTCACAGGAAAGGGAATGAGTATGTCCCAGTTGAGTTGTCTAGCTTGACAATTATGACAGTCCCATAGGATGCATGCACCTGTGATGGCAATCAAAAGCTTTTTGCTATTCACTCTGTGAATGGTGATGGAAAGTCTTTCTCCAGCTTCCCCCTACAACCCATATGTCTTTCTTTTTCCTGTCTATATTGTCAGCCTTTCCATCAGTTTATCTTTTTTCATTCTATTCCGTGCCCACGCTCTTCATCTTCTTGCCCTCACTGACAAGGAGAGTTGCACTCAGAAGTATTTCCAGCTTCTACACCCTCTTCAGTAGTCTCAAAAGAGAAAATACCTTGAACTCGCAGCACTTGAAGAAATCATTCTTCGTCACAGATTCCTCAAAGAGAGTCTTCCGGATACTGCCGTATTCCAGGATGATGCTCAGGGACAGAGGCTCACTGAGTCTGTGGAACTGCACACAAGCAGTCTGCGGAGAGTCGCTCCGCACTACCGTTGGGACCAGCAGCACATACTGACTGTAAGAAGGCAAGACCAGATTAGAGTTTAGTCAGGAAGGAAAGTCATAGCAAACAGGAGAGGAAAATACCACAGAAATGCCGTACATGTCAAGGAAGACACGGTCTTGCTCAAACCAGTGGAAGGATTTCCATTTCTTTCAATGAATTTTGAATAATAAGCTAAGAAAGTACAGATGACAATTTTTTGTCCCTCACAGTTCTTTCTGAGCTGAAAGACTCATCATTCTATGCAGTGTCTTACCCAGCATGATACTGCATCTTTCCATTCCAGGTATTTACAGAACTCCAATTACTAAAGTGTCTAAACACCTGACAAGCATAGCTGCATTTATCCTCCCATGATCTATACGTATGCTTAAACCTCTGGAATGTCCCATAAGGAGAAGTGATATTTACCTTCTTTTTAAGATCAATGACAAAAATATTAGTTAATGGTTGCAACAAATTTTTAATTTCTTTTTCTCTGGATATCTCTCCCTCCAGATAAGAACTGACAAATCATAAGTCAATCAGCATAATGCACAAGAAATGATCCTGCTTCTCCATTTTGCAGAATATTCCAGGGAACACTCAATCTAACCTGCATGCTCTATTCTGTTTCCATGCCTCTCCCTGTATTGCTTCCTTTGCTTCTTTCTTCCATTGGACTTTTTTAGTTACACTACTCTCTATAATTAGGGCAGCCTTCCTTCCCCAGATTCTTCCTCTGAAAAACATTCCTTCAGATTTGCTATATTTGGCTAAGGTTCTGTTGCTGGCCTCCCGTTCTCTGCTGCCCAAACTGGTCTTTTCAAATAATGTATGACAGAATTGATGAGTTGGTTCTGCAGCACAACATGAATCACACAATCCTTTTTAGGTAATCTGATCCTTTCCCTTTTTTCCTCCCACAGCTTTGCTTGTTCATATTATCTTTATTGTTATTTTCACTTGCCCAGTTCAGACTGCATGATATTCAAAGACCAGAAGTAAAATGATTAAAACCAAGATTGTATTTGAGAAAGCTAGACCCTCTGACTTTCACAATATTTTCCTTTAGAACTTTTGAGAAGGGGATTTAAGCTCTAATGTTGGTGTATTTTTGAAAATTGTGGCTGAAATCTTCTGTTTGAATAAAGCCATGGACATTGACAGTGCTGTATAAGTCATGACAGCACAGTAGGTATAATACTAATACTAATACTAACACTAATACTAATACCAGGACTGCCATTCAGCATAGTCCCTAGTACCAGCCATTATCTGGCCTGTAGCACCTCCTCAAATGCCATGCTCTCTCTGTACTGCTGATGCATATCAGTCCTGATCATTAGTATTACTTGCTAGTCTAGTCTTGAATCTCCTCCCCACTTTACCCAGGCACTTCAGAATTCATCTACTCCACTTCTAGGTTTCTGTCATTCAAATCAGATTTCATAGCAGTTTTATGATGGAGAGCATCATTCCAAATCATCCTTCAACATCATCTACTTCCATTTCAGACACATTTCAGAACCTAGGTCTCAAACATCCAGTTTATTATATAGCAATGTCCCAGAAGAAATTAACTGTTAGGAAATATAATAAAATATTTTATCATAAAAACACAGAATGTACTATCTCTTACGGTTCAGAAGACACTGTGGCAATCCAGTTCAAGGACAGAATACTCAGAAGAATCCTTGACCACATCTCTGTCTGTGAAGAAGAAAGAAGAGAGACTGATCTCAAGTGGACAGCCTGTCTTCTAGCTTTTAAACTGGCCTGAGATGATGCTCCTCCTCCATGGCTTCAATCATATTCGAACAAAAGATATCTACATAAAATTTGCATAGGTTCATCTTCCTCTCTCCTGTCTGTTCTCACACTCCCTGAACTCTCAAACAATAGCTTAGGAAAGCTCTCATATTTCACATAGCTTTGTGAGGTATTGCAAGCCAAACCGGTTCCTGCCCATCTGAATGTTTTATTGAAGCTTACCTCTCTGATTATCGAGTCATTGGCTGAAGGTTCCTTAATGTTTCAACCTGTTTGATTTTGCCACTGCTTAAGTATTTCCTTGTTCTGTAAAGATCTCCCATAGATACATCTCACAAAACAGAAGTAATCATAACACAATATGCTATTGTATGCCTGCACTGGGGCCTGGGCAGTAATAATACAGCATCAGACTCTATCTGCATTCAGTATGGCACAGAATGAAACTCCTAATTGTAATCTGGATTTCTTACTGCACACAGTAACATTCTGCAAGGAATGGTGTTGGCTAGTTGTCTACCATTTTTGCCAGTGGTCAGGACAAGCATATCTCTAGAGAAAGGAATCTTACAGCATTACTTCATTTGTTCACTCATCTGTCTGTCAGTCTGCTTTTCCCCCCATCCCTGCTCCCCCCATCAAATAACTTGTAAGCCTGATGGTGAATTTTAAATAAATCTGACTGAGAAGAAGTTTCAGAATAATCAAGATATAGAATCATAAAATAATTTAGATAGAAAGGGACCTCCTGACATTAGGTGGTCCAATCTTTCCTTTTAAGCAGGGCTAGCTTCAAAGTTTGTCCAGTCATGTTTTGCATATCTCCAAAGATGGAGAGTCCACATAATCTCTGGACATCTGCTCCCATGCTTAACCAACCATGTTGTGAAATTTTTTTTCCTTAAACCAGAATTTCCCATACTATAACTTGTGTCCATTGCTTCTTGTCCTTTCACTGTGCACCCCTGAGAAAAATCTGTCTCTGTCTTCTCTATAATCCCACTTTACACAGCGGAAGACTGCAATTATGTCTCCTCTTAGCCTTTGTTTCTCCAGGCTGAACAAATGAGACTGTCTCAATTTCTTTCTGTAGGTTTGTTTCAGCCACTGACCATCCCGGTGACCTTCCACTGGACTCCCTCCAGTCTATCAACACCTTTCTTGTACCGGGGAGCCAAATCTGGACACAGAACTTCATCTGTGGTCTCACAACTGCTGAATAGAGGGGAAGATTCAATTTCCTTGATGTGTTAGCTACACTCTTGGTAATATAGCCTGAACCCAGGAAACTAAATAATCTATAGTGGTGGAGGACCGCATTCACACTCTTACACAGGAAAAGAAAAAACAAAAACAAAACCAAAACCAACCAAACAAAATAAGGTAGCCAATCAACATGTGTGTAACTGCAACCTAGGGGAAGTAACAGGCAATTTCCCTTCTTCCTCTTTCTCAAACAGGTGATGAATGGGAAGAGGAAGCTGAGTATACTGTAGGAGTAATTAGGGACATGAAAAAGACTAGGGGCACTGAAAAAGGTGTTGGGCAATGCAGAGTGGGCCTGAAGTTATTTCAGTGGTAAGCGGTAGGAGAAGGAATTGAGGACTGTTATAGTCATGTGGTACAAATGGATGTGAGACTGTTGAAAGACAGATTCTATCAATTTCACTTCTCATGATATAATACATTCTTGCTAATGATTCAGCTGTACAGGAATTATTCTTTCCATCAGCATGGGCGATACCCTAAACTACCCATGCCTAACCAGCTTACCTAATCATCTTTTCCAGAAGCTTTCTGATGACCAGGCTAGGACACAAAGAAAACTGCCCCGGGTGCTGCTGGAGCTACTGTCTATTCCCACTGAGTTACTAGTGAGAAATATTGCACAAAGCTTCCCAGAATGACCTGACGTTAAAGTGACAATGCTGCATGGCAGGCGGGTGGTGTGCAAACAGGGCGGTCACATTGTGAAGAAAGGTGTTGCATTAGTTGTAATGAGGGCAGAAGACAGTTAAGAATATGTCGCAGACATGTTTGTATTTGCAGCTTTGAAATGCCTCAGACCGTATGTCTTACTTCAAACAGGTACTCAGTAATAGGCAAAAAAGAATTAAGGAGGGAGAAGGAAATACCAATCAATTCCAGGGCCCTGGTGCAAATTGCTCCAGAAGCTCATCCTTTATTTAAGTGCAGCGTGCCTTTAGCTTGAATGTAAGAGGGCTTTCTTGTTGATACACAGACATGGAAAAGAAAAAGATAAAGCATTTGAGAAACTGAAATCTTAGAAGACATTATGTTCAGATCAATTGAAGAGCACATGTTTGTCTGGAAACAAGCTACTGAATTCATTACTTTAGTGAAATTACTGATCCCAGAGGACCTCTTTGTATTGTAGCAATGTTGTGATAAAAAAAGTACGCTCAGATCTTTATGCACATCATTACTATGTCAGGGATAAGCCTCAAGAAGACCACAGTGCAATGGGGAAATTATTCCAGTTGTCTCTGGTAGGAGGGAAAAAGAATAAGTTTTGGGTTGTATGATTAAGAAGCTAGGAGCAGGGGGAAATTAATCATCTGGAAGCATGAAGTTCAAGATTTAACATGGGGGAGATAATGAACCTCACACTAAGCAGTGGTTACAAGACAGACACGCAGAAGCTACCTTGATACTAGATGTCATATAAACCAATCTGCTGACCTTAGAGTGGCACTGCTTTTTATTGGCGTAAGGAAAGATGTAATTGGATATAATAGTTTAGCTAGAAAATTGATGAAATGAAAAAGAGTGCCAAATGCACTTCAAGACCAAAACAATGTAAATACAGACTTAAGTATCACATGTATACTTGGTTTTCAAAGTAGAGTCATGTTGCATGCTCTTTGGACAGCAGAGAATCGAGATGTCTTCAACTCATTCAGTCCCAACTTCAGAAAGTTACTGCATTTGCTCTCTCTTATGAAGACATTTTATATACACATACTTTTTTTTTTCTCCATTCTTTCTCTAGATGAGTCAGAGTGATGATTGTTGCATTTGCATTGGAAACATATTTTTCACAGGTTAGTTTTCTTTCAAATAAAGCTGAATTTGCCAATCCATTTTATCACATCAGATGCACCTGTCCTCTTCTTCTTTTTTACACTGGGCACACAAACATGGCAGGGCAATGTAAAGTTTTCCAACTAACTCTGATCCCACTCACTTTCTGGGAGCTGGTAAGTTCAGTGTTTTGCATGTACACTGCACTCACAACAGAGAATTCTATGAGGTTGTGACTAGCCCACCTCTGATACCCCAGCTAGCTTGCGTAGAGCATCCCAGATGTCTCTACGCTGTCCCAAAATGCCCAGTATAGCTGTATGTGCAGAATCTCGACACTAGATGTAGTCACAAATTAGAAAATCAAAACATCAAAGAATGTCCATTTGCTGTGCAGAACACTGCATAGTCTGAAGGTGGGGTTGAGACATTCAAATTCTCGGTCAATACAGATCTAAGTCATGCCTGTTTTCTTTTATGTCAGAGAATTAGCAGGAAGTTCAGTGGAAATATGAGCAGCTTTCAGCAGTGAGGCATTGGATTTTCCAGAAGAATGAGTAACACATAATTACTTGTTTCTCTTCTATGGCTCCACTTTACATTTGCATAACACTTAAGGACTGAGAGTACTTTCTAAGTCATTACTTCACCTGAGATGAAGTACAAACAATCCACCCCACACTACAATACCTGTTTCATTGTCTGGTTTCTTTCTCTAAAACAGGTAGATGTGGAGTCAGAGCCTCAGCTTCCATTTCACCTACACAAATACCCTCATCAACAGTGCCAGGCTATTTGCTAGCCTGTGATCTTCTCAGGAAATTCTATTGTAATCTGAGAAATGCTTCCCCACAACACGTTTATCAAACCCCCTCTGACAAAACATTTTGTTTTAAAAAGCCAACATATCTCTGAATAGTATTGTATATGTTTCAGAGTTTGGATACTTTGGATGAATTTGCCTACACAGCCTTCCACTCTTCCAAGGCATATCGCCATCTGCAAGCTTTTAGGTTTGCAAGTGATGGTATTTCTCAGAATGTTTGCTGGCAACAGGCAGCTCGTGGTGCGGTTGGTAGAGTATGCTGTATCATTTCATGTTGAATGGATGGAACATTTTTCTGATATTGCTCATGTTCTGTAATAATAAAGATTAGGTAATATTAAGCATTGTAACACTGTTATATTGAGAAGAGTAAACAGCACACTGTTCAGTCCCTGCAAGATCTTTGTTACAGATAGACTGATAATAAACTAACTAGTATGCTGTCATCATCTTTCTGGAACATATTTTAGCCCTACCTATGAAAAATGAAGTATTACAACATCATATGGCATGAAACACTTGAAATACGATCCATTTTTCTTGATCTAGAAAGTGTAATGTATATAGACATCCTTGAAAAAACCCTGCTGTGTCTAAATGATGAAAATAGGGGGACATAAACATAGCAAGGCAGGCCAAAAAAAATTCTAAAAATATTAGCAAAGGCAATCAAAACTAATAATCAATCTTTCTTCAAAACCAGCAGGAATAGGAAACCTGCCTGAAAATCCACAGGGACACATAATGAGAAGGATAGAAGATGAGGTCAAGAAGAGTGCAGGAGCAGTACAAACAGTAACTATTATTCCCTATTGTTTTAGTTAATCTAACAAGTATTAAATATCACTGTATTTAAATGAACCATTTGATATAAAAATTTAATTTCTCAAAAAATAAAGTACCCAACATTCTATGGACAATGTAATTCTGATGCAGTAATTATATTGCTGCCATTCTGAATTAGCTCAAAATCTTGAACCAGTAACGTATCGATTTAACTTAAAATTTGGTTATTACAGACCTTTGCCTTAAGGGACCATGAACATGTATTTCACTTGATCACAAGGGATGAAAACATGTGCCAGGGAGCCTTTTAAAGGGTAAAAATAATTTTTCCTTCAATAGAAAAGTTTTCCTGTCTTCATTATTTTCCTTGTTCCCTTATTCATATTGTTCTGCTACTTTAGGTGGAGATAGGCAGACTGATGCACAGGGCTCTAAAAAAGGCAAACAGTAATTGAATTAAAATAAACAGATTTGAGAGCTTCCATTTTGAAATGTCAGCATCTCAAATTTTGGATTCTATTACAAAGAAAATGAATCAGAATCAGTTCCCTCCACGTTTAAATTCTAAATAACCTTCCACTCCCTATGGTTAAAGGAGTTCACTTGGGTTTCTTTTTTTTTAAAAAAAAGAGAACAATACACCAGCCCCTACACTAGCCCACTCAGCAATCTCCCATTTCATGGGATCCCCTTGTTTTCACCTTCTTGGAAACATCCAAACTCTAAAAGTCAAAGGTATATTTTGCAATCACAGGAAAGCCAGGCTTGAGACCTAAAAACATTGCTATTTTTCCTGCTCTGGGATGATTCTTGCCAATAGACATATGCTCCATTTCACAAGTTATGTTCAAGTTGAAGTTGTAGTGTAGTAGTAGTAGTCCATAAGCCAGGAAAGACTCTCACTGCTTACTCTATAGCATCAGCTAGAATCATTGGAACAGACGCCTAAGAGCAACAGCTCCCCAGTTGCATGGTCCAATGAACCACTACCAAACAGTCATAAAGACAAGTGGACTACCACGTGCAGGTAACCAGGAATCTTGATTGTGAAACTTCTAACTGAAAACACTACAAAGACTAGATGATCTCATGGATAAGCTGAGAACTAGTTAATACGGTCTTATGGGCCACCAGTGATTCAGGAGAATCAGTAGTTTAAAGACATAAGAGAGACCATATAAAGTGATGTCATCCCTCTTTGTATTTTAAGACCTGGTTTTCCCAGTCTTTTGAGCACAACACATCCCTTGCAACTCCAAGACTTCCATTTAGTACAAGACATTTTTCAGGTGTGTTATTTCATTTAACAAAGGCTTACGGGCTGCTGAAAACTTATTCCTGGTGATATGAAACAACTGCAGTAGCCACATGTACCTGCTGTGGTGCCCACTGTAATTTTGCAAGGGGCAGTGCTCAGTGAGCTAATCTGTAAGCAACAGGAAGCTGGAGAAACCTTCAAGAGTGACTCTTCAGGCAGCAAAAACAAGGCTTTTGCATCCCTCCCCATTCTGTCTGAAGAGCCAGTCATTCTTGCAGGGACCAGGGACCAAAGACTCTGCAGCTCAAATCACTTTGTGAGTCCACATCACTTTTTCCAACAAGTGGGATCACCCTGCAGCTCATCCCCTTGAAGAATTTGCATTTTCCAGGAGAAACACCTTAGATGCTACAAAACCCTGAGAGGGTTTTACAACCTTTCCACCCCTGTGTACCTTCATGCAACACCCCTGCCACAGGTACAGCTCACATGGTCATCCCCTGCCCCTTCAGCTAACACCTCACCTTCTGGGTATTATCTGCACTATCAGATCACTTGGCTCCCATAACCTGGTTCCTAGTTTGTCCACCCTGCATGGATGTCAATTCACCACAGGGAACTATTTTGGAATGAACCAACCCGTTCCTTCCAGGAAGAAACCTAGGTACAGTTCTGGAGATAATTCATGGCAGGGAGCACTACTGATAGTCATGATGGGTTGGGCCAGAGTATGGTAGGTCCCCTTTTCACTTTGTCAGTAGGCTTTGCACTTGCAGTAACCCCTGCATGCCTCCATTGTGCATCTCAGGACATGCAACACTTAACCTTGTGGACTGCAGCAAAGCCCTCATGTTACTTCTGCATTTACAGAGAAGACCTGGGCCTAATACTGTGCAATTCAGCCACTCCAATCTGTTCTAGAGCCCTAACTTGGTGGACCCAGGACATTTAGCAACACGTGGTCTGACCAGAGATCCCTCCCTAAAGAGGATGCATTTAGCAATAGAGATAGTCTCTGTTGTCTCCTTTTGACTGTCCTTTGGTTACAGCAGGAAATATGGGAGCACGATGTGTGATATTCAGGAAGGTTGGTTTTCTCTGCAGAAGTGGGGGGAATCTATTTACATCCCTCAGTGGAGTCACTCTTTCCTGTTGCTAACCTGAAAACCTGCAGTTCATACTAAGTAATTTGAGATCTGCAGGTCTGCTTGTGGGGTAGTGACCAACAGCAACTAACCAACAATGACCCCAGTGGGAAATGCTTCGATAAGATATGCAAGCTCCGAAGTGTAATATAGGTCATCCTAATTTTGTTGTCTAAAAGAAAAAAATCAGCCTATAGACTGGGAAAGTGAAACACAGTGCAGTCAAGAGTCTGGATCTTGATCAAAATGTGTCAAATATAACGTGTAAAGCAGATTCCCATTTCCATGCTTTAATTACCAGAATGTTCTTTCTCAGTCAGCCTGTAGTTGGGACCTGATGTTAGAGGAGCACTGGACTGCACCACAGCTGACTCACGACAGCAGCAAGAACTTGATGAGTAGCTCCCTTCACTAGGTAACAACAGCAGCCCAACACAGAAACTCATCTGATGTTAGAAGCTGGATATTTTCACTTCTACAAGAAGAAGCAGCTACTTTCTGCCGGTGAGATCTGGAACCAAAGGCCAGAATTGGATCAAAAGTGAATTTTAAGTCCCGAAGTTAATTTTGGAATGTTATCTGTCTATACAGCACATTCAAACCATGGAGAGGATCGTCTATCTGTTTTACCTGACCTGATAATATTTTGGTTTGCAAAAGCCCAGCTGCTGATGTGATCCACATTGTACATATACATATGCATATATATTTCGCATGAGTGGACCTCTATCCTGCTCAGCAGGAGGGAGGCTGTTGATGCTGTTTGTGCTCATGGGAGTGCTCTGTGTGTCTGTGTAGATCTGTGTGGCGGACATGTATGTATGTATGTATATCTGTGGTGTGTATGTGCATTTGTATGCATGTGCCTACTGGGAATAACATGCTCAGCCTCGCTACTGGTTGCACCTCGGGGCAAGGAGCTGCAGCAATTTCACCTCTGTTGGGCTGCCAGATTCTGCCCTCCCTAAGAGTCTTTTGCAATGTGTCCATCATAAGGTACATTTAAAGATTCAAGCGCAAACAGAGGGCTCTGTTTACTGTCTGATTAGGGAAGACATTTCAGTAGAGAGGATGTCAAAGACATGAACAGAGCTTAAAAGCATGTTACGTTATTTGAAAACAACTTCTGCGTAAACTCATAATTCAGGTCCTTTCCTAAGAGGAAAAGAAGATGAGCAGAAGCACCGGTGTCCCAGTCTCTCTATTCAGCAGTGTAGATCTTAGGAGTTTATTAGCACTCCTAGCTGCTGAGTTGTTAAAAATAAAGATTTTATTGTATGCATCTTTATTTTTAGTAGAAGTGCTTTTAATTGTATAAACAAGACCCAGACCCTTCACTTTGTTAGATTAGTAATTGCTTTAACTTTCAGTGTGCCTGAATCTGATAGGAACAAATCATCTCTCTCTTGAAGCAGTGAATACAGTTTGATCAGTGCTGAAAGCAAATGCTTTGGGCCACTGACAACCGAAATAAAGTCTGAAGACCCCTAGAACTGGGCTGTGTCACCTTCCAGTCTACAACCAGTCTGCCTGGGGACTGGTGCTGCCGTGGGAAAGGAGACTACTGAATTCAGAGTCCCTCTGTCAAGAGTCAAACAGTAAAAGGACATCCTGAAACTGAAGGAATAAATCCTTGTCACCACAATGACGCTGGCCACTACGTGATTTCCCCATGCTACTGTGAATGCCAGAGGTATATTCATTATATCTATGACAATCCTAATCCTAGATTACACTGTTGTGTTTCAGCCTTCTGACCCTTGTTCAGGCTGCATAGGAGGAAATCAAAATAGCAGTTCCTGAGGGAACACAAGAACGAGTCCTGCCACATAACTCAGGACTCTCCTGCGCAGAGGGGAATGAGGCCCTCCAACCACAGCCCAAAGCAGAGCTGGTACGGAGATGATGCTGCAGCCGTAGGATCTTCCCCTGGGTCTCTTGGACAACAGTGCCAAACCACCTTTACAAGATGTGCAGGAATAACATCATTATAAACAATGATTATAGTTTTCATAATCTGGGGATGATTACCCAGTAATTAAGGAGCAATCACACACAACTCTTCAGATGATGTCCCCGGCTGTCCTGGGTCTGCCAGGAGTTGGGAGTGGCAGCCACGGGTGTGGCGTGAGACGCACAGACAAGCAATCAGGAAGCAAAGGGAAACTAA
>NW_008795375.1:90637-90878 GCF_000699145.1 Aptenodytes forsteri | reverse complement strand
GCTTTTAGGTGGTGGTGGGTGACGGTCGAGGCTCTCCCACAGGTGCAGCTGGCATCGCCCGAATCTGGGAAGCACCTTCTGGAGGCGGAGGAGCTGCTTCAGACTCACCGGCTGCTGGAGGGTGACATGGCCCTGCAGGCAGAGAAGACACGAGCCATCAGTGCCGCCGCCCTCCGCTTCGCCGACGCTGATGGTAGGCGTGCCGGGATGCCCCGGGACCGTGGCATGGCTGGGGGGAGCC
>NW_008795375.1:82789-86222 GCF_000699145.1 Aptenodytes forsteri | reverse complement strand
TGGGGGTGCCTGGCGCGGAGGGGAGGGTGCTGAGCGCTGTCGTGCCCCAGCCCAAGCCCACCAAGGGCCGGATGAGGATCCACTGCCTGGAGAACGTGGACAAGGCGCTGCAGTTTCTGAAGGAGCAGCGGGTGCACCTGGAGAACGTGGGCTCCCACGACATCGTGGACGGCAACCACCGCCTCGTCCTCGGCCTCATCTGGACCATCATCCTCCGCTTCCAGGTGGGACTGGGTGGATGGGGGGTACCCCTCAGCTCAGCACCCAATGGCTCATTCCTGAGCGGGACCCCTCTTCCATGGATGTTCTCCGTCAACCCCGGGAGGGCCTTCTGCCCCCAGATCCAGGACATCATCGTGCAGACACAGGAGGGCCGGGCGACGAGCTCCGCCAGGGATGCGCTGCTGCTCTGGTGCCAGATGAAGACGGCGGGGTAGGTGGTGGGACCCACACCCCACTGCGCCAGGGTCCGGGGGTGCCCAGAGGGTGACGGTGACGCCCTCTCCCCATCACAGGTATCCCCACGTGAACGTCACCAACTTCACCTCGAGCTGGAAGGACGGGTTGGCTTTCAACGCCCTCATCCACAGGCACAGGTAGGCGGCACTGCGGCGGGCACCGGGACGTGCCGGGGCAGCGGTGGCACCGGGGGATGTCCCACCGCTGTGTCACCACCATCCCGCGCCCTCTGTCCCCAGGCCTGAGCTGGTTGACTTCCAAAACCTGACCAAATCCAACGCCCGGCACAACCTGGAGCACGCGTTCAGCGTGGCGGAGCGGCACCTGGGCATCACCCCACTCCTCGACCCTGAAGGTGAGGCTGCCGCTGCCGACCCTCCTGCCTCAGTTTCCCCATTGCACCCTGGGATGTGCCCAGGCCCCATGGAGGGATGAAGAGGTTTCCACCCAGTGGAAGTGGGTCTGGGTGGGAGCAAGGGGAAACCTCATGAGGCCGTGGTGGCCCATTGCCACCGGGGTGATGCCGGGGCGATGCAGAGGCCGGGTCAGGACTGACACTTCTCGCTCGCCCCGGGCAGATGTGTTCACGGAGAACCCCGACGAGAAGTCCATCATCACCTACGTGGTGGCCTTCTACCACTACTTCTCCAAGATGAAGGTGCTGGAGGTGGAGGGCAGGCGTCTGGGCAAGGTAGGGGACGGTGTTGGGGCAGGGGGCTTCTGCTGGGGTGCCGGCACCCCAGTGCTCACCGCCAGCCCCGCCGCAGGTCATTGAGCACGCCAAGGAGACGGAGCGGATGATCGAGGGCTATGGGGGGCTGGCCTCCGACCTGCTCACCTGGATCGAGCAGACCATCGCCTCCCTCAACAGCCGCAGCTTCGCCAACTCGCTGGCCGGGGTGCAGCACCAGCTGCAAGCCTTCAGCACCTACCGCACCGTGGAGAAGCCCCCCAAGTAAGCGTCCCCGAGCCCCCCGTGCCCGTGCAGTGGTGGTGAGCACCCATGGGTGCCCCGGGCTGAGCTCTCTCCGGGGCAGGTTTCAGGAGAAGGGCAACCTGGAGGTGCTGCTCTTCACCATCCAGTCGCGGATGCGAGCCAACAACCAGCGCGTCTACACCCCGCACGAGGGGCGCCTGGTCTCCGACATCAACCGGGTATGGGGCCCGTCCGGGCAGCCTGGCCGTGTGCCGTGCCGCGGGGACATGCGGCTGCTCCCGCGGCACCCTGTGACCTGGGGGCAGCCCTTCTCCCGGTATCCCCGGGGGCTTTGCTCCCCAGGCTGTCCCAGGGCAGGTCGGGTCCATCTCAGGGCAGATTGGGTCTGTCCCAGGGCAAGTCAGGTCCATCTCCTGGGGCAAGTTGGGTCCATCCCAGGGTAGTTCAGGTCCTAGGACAGGTTGGGTCCATCTCCCGGGGCAGTTCCGGTCCATCTCAGGGCAAATTGGGTCTGTTCTAGAGCAAGTCAGGTCCATCTCCTGGGGGGAGTTCAGGTCCATCCTGGGGCAGTTCAGGTCCGTCCTGGGATGGGTCCTAGGGCAGGTTGGGTCCATCTCCCGGGGCAGTTCAAATCCATCCCAGGACACATCGAGTCCATCCTGGGGCAGGTCAGGTCCATCCCCGGGCAGGTTGGGTTCCTCCAGATGCCCTCCTCAACCCGTGGGGCATGTTGGGGTTCACCAGCAGAACAAGACGTGGGGCGGGGGGGGATGTGGGTGCCACCCCCGTCCGGCGCTGCCTTCCCCCAGGCCTGGGAGCAGCTGGAGAAAGCGGAGCACGAGCGGGAGCTGGCGCTGCGCACGGAGCTGATCCGGCAGGAGAAGCTGGAGCAGCTGGCGCGGCGGTTCGACCGCAAGGCGGCCATGCGGGAGGCTTGGCTGAGCGAGAACCAGCGCCTGGTGGCCCAGGTGAGACCGGGGACACCCACCCCGGGGACCGGGGTACCCCGCCGGAGCCTCACTGCGGACTTTGTGCCGGGGCAGGACAACTTCGGCCAGGACCTGCCGGCAGTGGAGGCGGCCAAGAAGAAGCACGAGGCCATCGAGACGGACACAGCTGCCTACAAGGAGCGGGTGCAGGCCATCGATGCGGTGGCAAAGGAGCTGGAGGTGGAGGGCTACCATGACATCCAGCGCATCAATGGGCGCAAGGACAACATCCTGCGGCTCTGGGAGCAGCTCCTGGAGCTGCTGGCCGCCCGGCGCAAGCGCCTGGAGATGAACCTCGCCCTGCAGCACCTCTTCCAGGAGATGCTCCACAGCATCGACTGGATGGATGAGGTCAAGGTGAGCCGCGGGCGTTGGGTGCCGCCATGGGTGGGCTGCCTTGGTCCCACCGGGCAGGGCATTGGTGGGACCCCCCTGGAGAGGCAGATGAGATGCTGGGGTGCTGGCGGCAGATTTTGGGTGGTAGTGGGTGACAGTCGAGGCTCTCCCACAGGTACAGCTGGCATCACCCGAATCTGGGAAGCACCTTCTGGAGGCAGAGGAGCTGCTGCAGACCCACCGGCTGCTGGAGGGTGACATGGCCCTGCAGGCAGAGAAGACACGAGCCATCAGTGCCGCCGCCCTCCGCTTCGCCGACGCTGATGGGGGTGCCGGGATGCCCCGGGACTGTGGCATGGCTGGGGGAAGCCGGGACACCCCGCTGACAGGTGCCCACCTTGCTCCCCGGCCAGGCTACCGTCCCTGCGACCCCAAAGTCATCCGGGACCGCGTGAGCCACCTGGAGTTGTGCCGGCGGGAGCTGCAGGCGCTGGCGGCCCGGAGGAGAGCCTTGCTGGAGCAGTCCCGGTCCCTCTGGACCTGCCTGTGGGAGCTGGACGAGGCAGAGGGCTGGATCAAGGAGCAGGAGCAGCTCTATTCCTCCCTGGACTTCGGGAAGGAACTGCCGGGCGTGCTGCTGCTCCAGCGCCGGCACGCCGCCTTCGAGGCCGAGCTGCGGAGCCGGGGCGACCGGCTGGAGCGGGCGCTGGCG
>NW_008795375.1:81902-82183 GCF_000699145.1 Aptenodytes forsteri | reverse complement strand
GCAGCCCGGGTAGGGGCTCCCGCGGTGGTGGTGCTGCCATGCCGTGTCCCGAGCTGCCGCCCGTTCTCAGCCTGGCTGTCCCTGCAGGCTGGATGGGCTGGAGCAGGAGATGGCTGCCGTGGCTTCCCAGATTGCTGCCGTCAACCAGGCAGCCGACGGCCTGCTGGCGAGCGGGCACCCCCGCAGCCCCCAGGTCCGGCAGTGCCGGGAGCAGCTCAACGAGAGGTACGGTGGCGGGTGACACCGAGGCGGGCCGGCCAGTCCTCACCGGGCGCCTCCCC
>NW_008795375.1:80226-80988 GCF_000699145.1 Aptenodytes forsteri | reverse complement strand
CGCGCTGGCGTGGAGAGCAGCGCCGAGAAGGTCCCCGAGGCGGTGGCCGGTGGCACCAAGCTGGTGGCCGAGGGGAACATCTTCGCCGAGAAGATCGCCGAGAAGTGCCAGGCCCTCCAGGAGCGGTGAGTCCGGCGAGGGGCCCGTGGGCGGGCAGGCGGGCAGCGTGTGGGCAGCAGGGCTGATGCTGCCTGTCTCTGGTCGCCCTGCCAGGCATGGGGCTGTGGCGGCCATGGCGGAGGAGGCGGCGGGTTTGCTGCAGGACAACCATGAGCTGCAGACCTTCCTGCAGAGCTGCCGGGAGGAAGGGACGCGGCGCGGCTTTTTTTTACGGGGGGGGGTCCCCACCAGCCGAGCCTTGATACACCTCGCCCGCAGCTTGACGCCTGGGTGGAGGAGAAGATGCTGACAGTACAGGACGCCTCCTACGGTGAAGCCCGCGGCCTCCACAGCAAGTGGCAGAAGCACCAGGCGTTCATGGCTGAGCTGGCACCCAACCAGGGCTGGCTGGAGAAGATCGAGACGGTGGGTGCCGGCACCGGTGCCTGGAAGCCTCGCTGCCCGCCGGCCGGGTGGGAGGTCCCCGTGCTGGCGTGGAGCCGTGCTGCGGCGGCCACCAACCTCTTCGGTGTTGTCGGCAGGAGGGGAAGGAGCTGGCGAGCCGCAAGCCGCAGTACGGCGAGGTGGTGGCACGGCAGCTGGACGAGCTGCGGGGGCGGTGGGATGGGCTGTGCAGCGCCGCCGAGGAGAAGGGCCGGCGGC
>NW_008795375.1:74161-80162 GCF_000699145.1 Aptenodytes forsteri | reverse complement strand
ACCACTGAGCAGGCCAAGGCCTCCACCGCCGCCAACCTGCTGCTGAAGAGGCTGACGGTGGGTGGTGGCACTGCCAGCTGAGCGGCTGGGGGGGTGCAAGGGTGTTGGCAACTCACCCTTTGGGTAGGGGTGCTCTGCCCCCTGTTCGGGGTGGGGGGTCCGAGGTGCCGGGTCATGTCCTCGAATGGGGCTGGCTGGTGCCTTGGGGGTCCCCGGGCCGGCTCTGCCCCCCGGCTCACATGGCTCTTCCCCGCCAGAGGCTGGAAGAGCAAGTGGGAGCGTGGATGAAGGAGCTGGAGGAGCTAGGGCGGCAGGGACCCGCCCCTGCCGGGGACGTGCCAGATGGCGATGGGCATGAGCAGAGGCTCCGGCAGCGATTCCTCAACCTGCTGGAGCCGCTGGAGAGGAGGAAGAAGGAGCTGGAGACCGCCAAGGCCATGTACCAGCTCGGGCGGGATCTAGAAGATGAGACGGTGAGCATCCTTGCCGTGGCGGGGTCTGGCGTGCCAGGGGCACCTGCGGGCGCCACGTGGCGCTCAGCGGGTGCTTTTGCCCGCAGCTGTGGGTGCAGGAGCGGCTGCCCCTGGCAAGGTCGACGGAGCATGGCACCGACCTCCCGAGCGTGCAGCGCCTGGCCAAGAGGAATGAGGTACTACCTGGATGCCGGTGAGGCCGAGGCCTGGGTCAGCGAGCAGGAGCTCTTCATGGGAGCTGAGGAGAAGCCGAAGGTGAGGGGTGGCTCCACGTGGTGCCCCCGTGTCTTGGGGGGGGCTCTGTGCCATGCCGTGCTCTGCCATCCTGGGTCATCCTATGTCAACCCAGGCCGTGCCATGCTGTGCTGTTAAACATCATCCTGTACCATGCTGTGTCATGCCATTGCATGCCATCCCGTGCCATGCTCTGCCATTACATGGCATCCGTCCCATGCCGTGCCATTTCATGCCGTCCTACGGCATGTCATGCCATGCTATTACATGCCGTGTCATGCTGTGCTATAACACGCTGTCAATCCCACGCCATGTTGTGTCGTTACGTGCCATGCCATTGCACACCATCCCATGCTATGTCATGCTGTGCCGTCACAGGCCATGCCGTGCCACCCCGTGCCATGCCGTGCCACCCTATGCCATGCCATGCCATCCATGCCACCTTACGCCATGCCGCTATAGGTCATTCCATGCCATGCCTTGTCATTACGTGGCATGCTGTGCCATCACCGCCCCTCCCAAGCCATGCCATGCCATACCCTGCTGAGCTCTCCATTGCTACCCGCTGCACCGGACAGAGGCAGTACCTGCCCGCAGGGTGGGCGCCAGGGCTGGACCCCGGTCCCCGTCCCACGGCCGTGCTGGGTGCTGATGGGGATTGGTGTCTGCCGTGCCACAGGATGAGGAGAGCAGCTTGGTGATGCTGAAGAGACACGTCCGGCAGCAGCGGTCCATTGAGGACTACGGCCAAACCATCAAGGAGCTGGCGGGGAGGGCTCAGCAGCTGCTCTCTGCCGGCCACCCTGAGGGGTAGGCGCCACCGCCGCGTGTCCCCTGTCCCTCAGGGCAGCCCTGTGCCCTCAGCACCGGGGTGGGTGGTTTGGCTGGAGCTCCGGTGGCGTTGGCTGCCCCAGCGCCTCGCTCTGGCTGGGCAGCATTGCCCCAGCTGCATCGGGGAGGTGGTGGCAGAGGGACACGGGGAGCGCAGAGTGGGTCCCTCCCCGAACAAGACCCCCAGTTGGCAACACGGATGGGTCGGGGGCATCTTTTCCCGGGTGAGAACTGGGGTGTCTGTGTGCCGGGACCGCGCAGGGAGCAGATCATCCGGCTGCAGGGCCAGGTGGACAAGCACTACGCGGGGCTGAAGGAGGCGGCCGAGGAGCGCCGCCGGCGCCTGGAGAACATGTCCCACCTCTTCCAGCTGAAGCGGGAGGTGGAGGACCTGGAGCAGTGGATCGCCGAGCGCGACGTGGTCGCCTCCTCCCAGGAGATGGGGCAGGACCTGGACCACGTCACGGTGAGGGTGCCGGTGCCAGGGCTGGCACAGTGGTCCCAGTGTGCGGTTTTGGGGGGGCAAACTCGATTCTTCTCTCCCTCGTGCAGCTCCTGCGGGAGAAGTTTCGGGAGTTCGCGCGGGAGACGGGCAGCGTGGGGCAGGAACGCGTGGACCGGGTGAACTTGGCCATTGAGGACCTTATTGACGCGGGGCATGCGGAGGCGGCCACCATGGCCGAGTGGAAGGACGGGCTGAACGAGAGCTGGGCCGACCTGCTGGAGCTGATTGACACCCGCATGCAGCTCCTCGCCGCCTCCCACGACCTGCACAAGTACTTCTACGATGGCACCGAGCTGCTGGCCCTCATCGCCGCCAGGCGCCAGGAGCTGCCCCAGGACCTGGGCGAGGACGTCGGCACGGTGGAGGCTTTCCACCGCATGCACAGTGCCTTCGAGCGCGACCTCCAGCTGCTGGAGGCGCAGGTGAGGCTGCACCCCGGAGCCAGCGGGGATGCTCGGCACTGCCGCCGCCAGCACTCAGCATCCCACACGCTCTCTGGCTCCGCTGGGCAGGTGCAGCAGTTTCGGGAGACGGCGGCACGCCTGCAGACTGCCTACGCCGGGGAGAAGGCGGCCAGCATCCAGGAGCGAGAGCAGGAGGTGGCGCGAGCCCTGCGGGCACTGCTGGAGGCATGCAGTGGGCGCCGGGCCCGGCTGGTGGACACGGCCGACAAGCATCGCTTCTTTGGCATGGCGCGGGACCTGCTCTCCTGGATGGAGAGCACCGTCCGGCAGATCGAGACGCAGGAGAAACCCAGGTATGGCTGCGCCCGGCGGGCACCCGGCGCCGTTTGCCAGGACCCAGCACCAACGCCGGCACCTCTCTGTCTCCAGGGATGTCTCCTCGGTGGAGCTGCTCATGAAGTATCACCAGGGCATCAGGGCTGAGGTGGACGCCCGGGGCAAGAGCTTTGCCGCCTGTGTCGAGCTGGGCAAGAAGCTACTGCAGCGCAAGCACCAGGACTCGCCCGAGGTGAGGGCAGCTGGGGCCGGGGTGCGGCGGGGACGGTGCCACCGGGGTCACCCTGTGACGGTGTCCCCTTGCAGATCAAGGCAAAGCTGATGGAGCTGGTGGAGAAGAGGAAGGCCATGATGGAGACGTGGGAGCAGCGCTGGGACCGGCTGCGGCTGTGTGAGTGCACCGGCGGTGCCGGTGTGCAGCCGGGGGGTGTGGGTGGTGGCGGGGGGCTGAGCGCTGCCTGTCCCTGCCTGCAGTGCTGGAGGTGTGCCAGTTCTCCCGGGACGCCTCGGTGGCCGAGTCATGGCTCATGGCGCAGGAGCCCTACCTGGCCAGCAGCGACTACGGGCAGACGGTGGATGCGGTGGAGAAGCTGCTCAAGCGGCACGAGGCTTTCGAGAAGTCCTCGGCCACCTGGGAGGAGCGCATTGCCGCCCTGAGGAAGCTGACGACGGTAAGGAAGGCTTGGGATGGGGCACGGCCGGTCCCGGCTCACCTCTGCCTGCCCTGCCTCAGTTTCCCCACCCCACGTCCCCGCCAGCCCCTAACGCCTTTGCCCCCTTCCCTGGCAGCTGGAGCTCCTGGGCGGGCGGACGCTGCGCGAGGGGCTGGCGCGGGACGGGGCGATACACACCGAGGCTCCCGACTACCGCCTGGATCTGGACGGGGAGCTGGAGGCTGGGTAAGAGATGCCGGTGCTGTCCCCAGGCGGCCGTGGCAGCATCTCGGGCAGGGGCAGCCTGTGGCGCCCGGCTGGCTCCTGGACATCGTTTCCAGCATCACCCTTCTCAAAGCATTAAGGGTTTTTTTAGCAATTTGCCCTTTCAGAGCAGTAAATCGATGCAGGTGAAGAGCAGAGATGAAGGTCGAGCCCTGCCGTGCCGGGGCTTTCATCCCTCGGGGGGACGGGAGAGCAGCAGCCAGTCCCAGGTCCCTGCGGGACTGTGGCTGCGTTTCCCCAGCAAGCTGGCTGGGACGGGAATTTTGGGGGTGCTGCGTTCTGCCGAGGACGCTGAGTGGGCTGCCTCCCTGCCGCAGGTCCGAGGAGGAGGAGGAGAAGAGGAAGGGCACAAGCACACGGGACGCCTCTCCGCCCGCCACCAACGGGCCAGAGCCGGTCAGTTCTCGAGTTTAGCTTTCTCCTTCCTTGGCAGCAAAAAAGGTCTCCCCGCATGTCCCGCAGGCTCCTGGCAGACCCCGTGACCGTGACCGTGGCGTGCCGACGGCTCCCCGCACCCCCAGCCCTTGCCTTGTTCCTTGCCTTGAGTTGAATAAATGCTAAATGACCCCAAAAAGGCCGGGCGGGCAGGCGGGTGCTGCACCTTCCCCTTCGCCCCTGCTCCTGGGGTGGCCGGGGGGGCCCCTGCGGCGGCTCGGAGCACCCCTGCTCCCCGTGACCGCGCTCGGGCCAGCTGGTGGAGGCTGGCACCCATGGGTGCACGGGTGTCTCTGGGATCGGGGCAGCAGCCAGAGCTGGAGCGTCTGCCCTGGGGTGGGCAGACCCCGGCCATCATCCTCTGCTGTCGGCGAGGCAGTGTGCGTCCCGGGAGAAACCCACGGGGACACCGCACGGCTCCGGCCGCCCCGGGAGAAACCCACGGGGACACCGCACAGCTCCGGCCACATGGCACCCGGCTTTCCTGGCACCTAGCCCTGGGACCGTGGCTGGCTCTGCCCCGGCACAGAGGGGACGTCGGGCAGAGCTGCCGAACCGCAACGGCGGTTGTGGCTGGCCGTGCTCACGTCAGCCCCACAGCACGCGGCTCTCGGGGCGTTATCATCCCTTAGGCATCGTCACCCCACGGGGGTGTCACCCTGCAAGGCATCACCACCCCAAGGGGCATCATCCTCCCAAAAGACATCGTCACTGTGTGGGGCATCGGCATCCCGTGGGGCATTGTCACCCTACAAGGCGTCAGCACCCTATGGGGCATCATTACCCCACACGGAATCGTCGTCACCCTGTGAGGCGTCGTCACCCCACAGGCTGTTGCCATCCTCGGGGCATCGTCACCCCCTGTGCCAGCCACCTTGTCCTCGCTGCCGACCTCTCTGCTCCTCCTGCCTGCTCTGCCTGCTCGGGGACAGGATTGCTTTCTGGTTGCTCTGCCTGCCTGGGGACAGGAACCCCTTCTGCCTCTTCTGCCTGCTTGGGGACATGGGCATCTTCTGGCTCCTTGGGGACAAGATCACTTTCGCCTGCCTGGGGACAGGTTCCCTGAGTACCTACTCTGGGACAAGATCATTTCTGCCTGCTTGAGGACACGGGCGTCTTCTGGCTCCTCGGGGACAGGGTCTCCCTCTGCCTGCTTGGGGACACGGCCACTTTCACCTGCTTGGGGACAGGAGCCCCCTCTGTCTGCTTGGGGACAAGACCACTGCCTGCCTCCTCGGGGACACAATCCTTCTCTGCCTGCCTGCTCGGGGCCATGGTCACCTCCCGGCTGCCAGGGACAGCGTCCCTCCTCCCGTCCCTCTCGGCAGGACACACCGCAGGACCTCCATGTGCTCCCCATAGTGCCGGCAGACATGGCCGTGCCGGGCTGGGGCCGCCCCCGGGCGCAGGAGGAGGGGACGGGCACCCCGGGATCGCCGCGCCCTGGCCCTGCACCCACCCCGGCCGAGCCCCTCCTGTGGCACCCAGCTGCTGCCCCTGGACGAGCATCCCATTTGCCGGGCGCCACGGCCCCCGACCGGACCCTGTCTGCCCGCCGGCATCCCCCACTGTCCCCAAGCCCCGCGGGCAGAGCACAACACAGGGGTGGCTCCCAGGGCCGCTTGCCTGGCTCGCCTCAACCCCATCACCCCGAATCTGGAGGGGCCCTGGCACCGCGCTGAGCCCGGGGTGCGGGTCCCAGGGCTGGACCGTGTCCCAGCCCGCTCGCTGGGGTCCTCCCAGTAGCCACCAGCTCCCGCGTACCGGAGCTGGTGGGGTCACTGGTACGGAGAACTGGGGGTGACCCACCCCCGGCTGGCACCCACCGCCGGGCCACTGGCTTGT
>NW_008795375.1:73070-73285 GCF_000699145.1 Aptenodytes forsteri | reverse complement strand
TGTGGGCTGCGAGGGGACGTGGTGGTGGCCAGCAGTGCCCAGGGGGACACAGGGTGGCCAATGGTACCCAGGGGGACAGAGGGTGGCTGGTGGCTCCCAGGGGACATGGTGGTGGCCAGCAGTGCCCGGGGGACACAGGGTGGCCAGTGGGACACAGGGTGGCTAGAGATGCCCGGGGGATAGAGGGGGGCCCAGCAGTGCCCAGGGGGACATAA
>NW_008795375.1:72556-72971 GCF_000699145.1 Aptenodytes forsteri | reverse complement strand
CCCTGGGGATAGAGGGGGGACCAGCAGTGCCCAGGGGGACATAAGGTGGCTGGTGATGCCCAGGAGACACAGGGGTGGCCAGAGATATCCAAGGGGACACACAGGGTGACCTGTAGTGCCCAGTGGCACACAGGGTGGCTGGCACTGCCTGTGGGGCCATGGGTGGCATGAGGACATAGTGGGGGGCAGGCGGTGCCTGGGGGGCCATGGGGTGGGCAGAGGTGCCATCAGGACACGGTGGGGGGCTGGGGAAGATGTGGGGCAGCTGGCATGACCCAGGGGGACATGGGGTGGCTGGGAAGGTGATGGGGGGCCAGGGGAGCCCCCCCCTGAGCCCATGCCCGTGCCCACAGGAGGAGCTGCAGGCCTGGCTGCAGGGGCTGAGCACAGCAATAACCGAGTGCCGGAGCAGGCG
>NW_008795375.1:71886-72414 GCF_000699145.1 Aptenodytes forsteri | reverse complement strand
GCACGCCGGCGGTGCCCGCGGCCGCGTGTGCATAGGGACCTGCGTGTGCGTGGACCTATACGTACAGCCGGGTCTATAGGGGCAGCTGCCAGGCTTCATGCGTGTGCAGGAGCCGTACGGCCCCTGTACGGGCTCGCGTAGACGCACCCCCTCACCTCTGCGAGCGCACGCGGGGGCTCACAACTGCGTATACATATAGCAGCACATATAGGAGCGTGCACACCCTGTGCGCGTTGAACACGTGCCCGTGTGCACGTGTGTGTATATATATATTTGTATTTATATATATACACATACATTTCCATGCTACGGGGAGGTGAACATAGACGTATACGTACGTCCCCGCGTACGTCGCCCCGTAGGTGTGTATGTGCCCCTCCGGGCGTGTGCACCCGGGGGTGCGCAGCAGCCCCGTGCGCACACACACGTCCCTGCGTGCACACGTGCGCACACGTGTCCCTGCATGCAGGTGCACCCACCCCCTCGGTGCGCACGGCCACGGGCGTGCATGCCCCATACGCGTGCATG
>NW_008795375.1:70326-70974 GCF_000699145.1 Aptenodytes forsteri | reverse complement strand
CCCCCGGCCCCCCCGCGGGTCCCCCGGGGGGGGGGGCCCCCCCCCCCCGCACCCCACGGCCGTGCCGAGCCACCCCGGGGGGAGCGCGGGTGACCAGAGAGGAACTTTTGGTTCAGTTTGGGTTGTTTTTTTTTTTTTCTAATAAAGATGTGAAAGCAAGCCAGGCGCAGTGCTGGGCGTGGGGCACCCCTGCGGGCTGGGGGGCCATGGGGTGCCCCTGCTCCTGGGCAGGTTGAGGGTCCCCAGGGTGCTCCTTCTCCCGGGTGAGCTGGGGGTCCATGGGGTGCCCCTTCTTCCAGGTAAGTTGGAGGTCCACAGGGTGCTCCTTCTCCCGGGTGAGCTGGGGGTCCATGGGGTGCCCCTTCTTCCAGGTAAGTTGGAGGTCCACAGGGTGCTCCTTCTCCCGGGTGAGCTGGGGGGCCGTGGAGTGCCCCTGCTCCCAGGTGGGCTGGGGGTCCATGGGGTGCCCCTTCTCCTGGGCAGGATGGGGGTCCCCAGGGTGCTCCTTCTCCCAAGCAACGTGGGGGTCCATGGGGTGCCCCTTTTCCTAGGTGAGCTGGAGGTCCATGGGGTGCCCCTTCTCCCGGGCAAGTCTGGGGTCCATGCGGTGCCCCTTCTCCTGGGCAGGTTGGGGGTCCACGGGGTGCC
>NW_008795375.1:67933-68682 GCF_000699145.1 Aptenodytes forsteri | reverse complement strand
TCCCGCAGTGGCCCTGGGAGCAACATGGGGTGCCCCGGGAGAGATGCAGGGTGCTCTGGAAGTGATGCGGGGTGCCCTGGGAGCAACATGGGGTGCCCCGGGAGAGATGCAGGGTGCTCTGGAAGTGATGCGGGGTGCCCTGGGAGCAACATGGGGTGCCCCGGGATTGATACGTGGTGCCCCAGGGAGGATGCAGGGTGCCCCAGGAGTGACGTGGGGTGCCCCGGTAGCGATCCAGGGTGCTCTGGAAGTGATGCAGGGTGCCCTGGGAGCAACATGGGGTGCCCCAGGAGCGATACGGGGTGCCTTGGGAGCAATGCTGGGTGCCCTGGGTAGCAGGGCACAGTGGGGGCCTTCCCTGGGGTTTAGGGGGCCAGAGCGGGTACCTGCTCCTCATGGGGCTCCACTGGCAGGTCCCTGGCCCCAGGCAGCTCCTCCTGGCAGTCCTTGCCCAAAGTCTCCTCCTCCTCTTCCTCCTCCACCATGCCCTCAGCCGCCGCCCAGGCTCTGGGGGGCTGGGGGGGCTCCCCCGCCTCCAGGAGAGCCCCGTCGCTGCCGGCGTGCTACTCGGGGGTGAGCACCTGTGCCCCCCCAGCAAGTGGCATGCCAGGGCTGGGGGGCACCCGGCACCCCAACCCACCCTGCACCCCGGCCTCACCTTGAGCCCTGCCAGCCAGGAGAGAGAAACGTGGAGGTTAGGGAGGGCAGCACCCAAAATACCCTGCCCCAGCCCCCGGCCCCCCTCCGCC
>NW_008795375.1:65584-66573 GCF_000699145.1 Aptenodytes forsteri | reverse complement strand
CCGCCGCGGTGGTGCCCGCCCGGTGCCACCCGCCGCGCCGCCGGCGCCCACCTGCTGGCGGATGGCGTGCTCGTGCTTGCGCTTCATGTCGTTGATGTACCAGGCGACGCAGGTCATGGTGTCGATGGCCTCCAGCACCACCTCATAGTCGTCCCCCGACTTGTGCTCGAAGTGCTTGGCGATCTCCTGCCGGCAAAGGACGCGGCATCGGGGCTGCGCCAAGGGAGATGCGGTGCCCGGTGCCGGGGGTGTGCCATGCCAGGGGACCGGGCCGTGCTGGGTGCCTGTGCCGTGCTGGGTGTGTGTACTGTGCCAGGGAACTGTGCCGTGCCAGGTGCCCGTGCCGTACCGGGGAACCAGGCTGTGCCAGGGAGATGTGCCATGCTGGGTGCCTGCACCATGCCATGCCCCAAACCGGGCCAAGTGCCTGTGCCGTGCTGTGAGCTCACACCATGCCGAGTGCCTGGACTATGCCGGGTGCCCATGCAATGCCAGGGGACCAGGATGTGCCAGGGAGATGTGCCGTGCTGGGTGCCTGTGCCATGCCATCCCCCAGACTGCGCCAAGTGCCCGTGCCGTGCCATGAGCTCACGCCATGCCGGGTGCCCAGGTTGTGCCAAGGAAATGTGCCGTGCCAGGCGCCCAGGCTGTGCCGTGCTGGGTACCCATGCTGGGCCGGGTACCTGGACTGAGCCAGGAAACGTGCCGTGCTGGGTGCCGGTACCCTGCTGGGTGCCGACGCCATGCCACGCCACATGCCCACACCGCGCCGGACGCCGGCTCACCTGGAGCAGCAGGTGGTACTTGAGGATCCTCTGGACGGGCTTGAGCAGGTAGGCACCAAGGGGCAGCGCGTGCCGCAGCTGCTCCTGGCACTCGCGGAGGAACCGAGCCTGCGGCTTGCTCCTCATGCACTCGGCCAGCGCCGCCACCGAGCTGCGGGCAGGGAGCGGGCTCAGCCCCCTGCCCGCCCCCCTGCCCGCCCGTGC
>NW_008795375.1:63409-64791 GCF_000699145.1 Aptenodytes forsteri | reverse complement strand
CTCCATGGTGCAGCCGGGCTCCGACACCGGGCTCAGGGCAGGGCACTGCGGGCAGGCGGGCACCGGCATACCGACATCCCCCGGCACCGGCGGGGCACAGGGCTGGTCTGGAGAGGGAGAGCAGTGTGGTTAGGGGGTGCGGACACCCCCAAAGGTCCGGGCAGCCTCTGGGGCCAAGGGGGGCTCACACCCCCTCACAGTGAAGAGCCCCTGGCGTTGACTTGATGGCCAAACCCTCCAGGTTGGGGGGTGCCAGCATCCCCCAACCCCCAAAATCCCTGGCTACGGATTGGCCGAGGCAGGATGCGGCCCAGCCGGATCCTGGCATAGCCCACCGAGGCCTCCCGCCCATGGAGGTCCTCAGATTTGGGGGTTCGCCCCCCCCTTACCCCAGAGCCGTGCGATGCACCCCAGCAGCCGGGGGCCATGCTCCCAGAGGAGGAGGTGGCCTGGCGGGACCAGCACCATCGCCGCACCGAGCCCCCACCCACCAGCACCCTGTGCCGGAGCCGTGCGTCACCGCCGCACCCACGGGACACCTTCCCGGTGAGCTCAGCACTGGCTCACCCTTCCGGACCGCCAGTGCCACCGGCTGCTCCCCCGCGGCACTGGGATCCTCCCGTGCCACCGAAACCGCTCGGTGCCACCAACCCGGTTGGGGCACAAACGGGCCGCCGGCAGCAAAGCGTGCCGGAGCGGCGAGGGCTTGCTGCCATGCTTTTTGGCAGAGGGACGGTTTGCGGCAGGGCACTGAGCCCGCTCGCCTCAGTGGGCGGGTGGCCTCAGGGACGGTGACCTTCAGCTGGGCCATGTGCCGGCGGCAGGGCCGCCCGAGCCCCCCGGCACTAGGGGTGCCGGCACCGAACCGGTCAGGCCGGTTCCCGCCGGCTCCTCCCCGCATCCACTGTGCCGCATGGCCGTGCTCCCGCCACCGCCCTCCCCATGGCTTTCCCGCGCAAGCCAGGAGCCCCCCAAAAAACCCACCGCGGTGCCCCCCAAGCGGGGCCCAGCTCCACATCCCCAGGCTGTGCCACAACCCAGGCCCCCAGGTGCCGGCACAGCTGGCTCTGCTGCGGGGCACCCCCTCGGCACCCCGGCTCTGGGTGGTTTGGGGAGCAGGCCCCCCAAACCCAAAATCCTTCAGACTAGCCACGGCCCCACGGCCATCTCGGCCAGGGGAGACCCAGCCCCACGAGCACCCTGGCACCGGAGGGGCACCCAGCCCCACGGCCACCCTGTACCACCGGGGACACCAGGGCCAGGAGACCCCGAGCACCCACCCCCGGCAGGGTCCGACCCCCATCCCCACCCATGACCAGGTCCCTGCCGGGGGACAAGAGGGGACGGCCGGGTGGCATTAGGGGGCAGACAGGGTCACGGCT
>NW_008795375.1:62998-63274 GCF_000699145.1 Aptenodytes forsteri | reverse complement strand
CCTAATCCGCCCAGCGCGCCGGGAGCTGGCCGCTGGCCCCACGTCACAGGGACCGCAGCCAGTCGCCTCAGCCCCCCGGCCGCACCAACCACCGCCACGGCGGGCATGCGGCCAGCCAGAGCCCCTGGGCTCCCGCCTGCAGCCTCCTCTGGGTGGGGATTAGCCCTGACCTTCATTCCCGGCGGGACGGGCTGCTCCCCCTGACCCCCCCGAGCTGGGGGCTGCCAGAGGCCCTGGGCACCCCCAGCCCCGCCGCGGGGACCGGGACAGCCCCCC
>NW_008795375.1:61683-62853 GCF_000699145.1 Aptenodytes forsteri | reverse complement strand
CCGGGGCTGTGCCAAGCCGCCAGTGTCGGCATGAGGGAGGTGGGATTTTCTCCCCACCACGGGATCGCCAGCCCCGTTGCACATTCCTGCGCCAGAGACGGGGAGTGAGGCACGGCCCACGGCGCTTTCCCAGGGCCACGGCACGGCACGGCACGCCGGGAGAGGAGAGGGCGGGCAGGCTGGGGGTGCCGGATCGGGCAGCCAGCCGAGCAGGGCCGGAGGAGGGCCAGCCTGGCGGAGCCATATAAGGGAAGGCGGTTCACCATTTCCAGGCATTTTCCAGGATCCCAACGGCCCTGGGAGCGGGGAAGGTCGCTGCCGGCTCCAGCCCAGCTGCCACAGCTCGGCGCGGCCGCGACCGTTGCTCCCAGCCCCGGCTGGCACCACTGGTGCCCAGTGGGCACAAGCTGGGTGCTGGCACCCCTGCCTGCAGCATCGTGGTGCTGTAGGTGATCCGGCACGATGGGGGTCCCCGCGCCACGGCAGAGTGACCCCGCACCACGGCAGCCGCGATACCGTGCCCAGGCGGGACCGGAGCCTACGCCGGCGGTGCTGTGCTCCTGGAACACGGCAACATCAACCCCACCGGGCTGCCAAAGCCTCTTAGTGCCCGGCACCCGTGGCATCCCGCGTGGCCGGCAGCCACCTAATCCCGCCGGAGGGGCACAGGGCACCCCCACCCCACACATGGCTGGGGGTCCCGGTGCGGTATGCCCCTCCCAGCCCCCCAGCACACACCTGGGGGTCACCCCATGTCCCGCAGCCTCTGTCCCGCACCCCCGGCTGGGCCCGGGGTCCTCCCCAGCCCCATGGCTGCCTGCCCCGGGCATCTCCCAGCACCCCCAGGACCCGCAGTCACCTGCCCTCCCCTAGGACCCACGGCCCTGCCCCACAGCTCACCAGGACCCTCCACCCCCACGCTCCCTCCAGCACCCACAGCTCCTGCCCCACTGGGACCCACGGCCCTGGGCACCCTGGGACCCACCGCTCCCGCCCCATGGGGACCCGCAGCTCCTGCCCCACCGAGACACATGGCGCTGGCCCCACCGGCACCAGCAGTGCCGGGCACCCCGGAACCCACAGCTCCCTGTCCCACCGTCACCCACGGCACTGGGCACTCTGGGCCCCACAGCTCCCGCCCCACGGGGATGCAACGGCTCCCTCCCCACC
>NW_008795375.1:57997-59180 GCF_000699145.1 Aptenodytes forsteri | reverse complement strand
GCCTGCCCCCAGGCCCGGTTGACCCCCCTCCTCCCCCCCTCGGGCCCGCCTCTCCCCCCTCGCCTGTGCCCGCCGTCCTCACACCTTCCCCGGTCTCTTCCCTCAGGACCACATCGGGAGACGCGGTGGAGCTGGTGGAGGAATCTCTGGACGTCAACCTGCTGAACAACGCCGTACGCCTCCGCATCCAGGGCTGCCCGTTTCTACCGGGCGGCGTGCACCTCTGCGAGGTGCAGAGCCAACGGTGCATGGTGCATCGCCTGCTCCTGCCGCCCGCATGCGGGCAGACGGTGCATCGCCTGCTCCTGCCGCATCCCGCCCGCATGTACCGCAGCGTGAGTACCGGGGTGGCCCGCTCCCTGCCTGTGTCAGCCACCCGCCTCGGTCCTGCCCGTCAAGAGCCCTCAGCGAAGCCGCTAAGTGCATTGCAAAATAGCTAAGGCCTTGGTGTGCTTCTCAGCGTGGGCACAAAGTGCTGCTTCCCACCTGTACTGCTTTTGGCCGTGGCAGAGCTAATTTTGGCCGTGGCAGAGCTAATTTCTGTCATAGTAGCTTGCGTGGTGCCGTGTTTCGGATTTGTGACCAAACCAGTGTTGATAACGCGCTAATAATTTCGCTTTTGCTGAGCAGTGTTTGCGCGAGGCCTTCTCTGTTTCTCACTCTGCCCCCCCTCCACGTGAATAGATTTGGGGGTGTGCAGTGGTTTGGGAGGGAACACAACCGGGCAGGTGACCCGAACTAACCAAAGGGATGTTCCTTGCTGTATAACCACTCGGCAATAAGAGGGAAAAGAGGGGGTTTGGGGGGGTTACCCATCTTTTGCTCAGGAACTGGCTGGGTGTGTCGGTCTATCCACCCTTTGTGTCCCTTGTTCTGTTTTCTTCTCTCTTCTTCTGCTTGTCCTTCACTTACTAAGCAGTTATTTCACTTTTGTATCTTGACCCCCAAGTTTTCTCGCTTTTATTGTTCCTTTCCTCTTCCCCCATCCCGCTTCGGGGGGAGAGTGAGCGTGTGGCTGTGTGCAGCTTTGCTGCCCAGCGGGATTAACCCCCAACACCGCCCTGTCGCGGGGCTTCACACAAACCCTGTCGCCACCCTCGTGCCCGTGTCGCGTGGGCTGGCTGGAGAAACGCTGGAGGTGAGCTGCCGATGGGTATGAAGCTCGGCTTTTTCTGAGCCCTTT